>NC_069504.1:489828326-489830826 GCF_027579735.1 Bombina bombina
ACGGTACCTGTGATATGTTAATCACTAAATCATTTACCGTTTCACCCGACGTCCTTTCGGTGGCCGACTTGCGTTGCCTCTGGTATTTTCGGCCGCCCCTCCGCCTCCGTCTTGGCCCGGTACCTGTAGGGAAAAAGAAGAAGGAGAGGGAGACTGGAACTGGGAGATAGTCCCCACTGAGTTGTTTCGTGATGAATCGCTAGCCTCAGATCGTGTTTGGCGTTCTCTTCCTCGACGACTCTGGCGTCTGACGTCACCTCTGGGCATTCGCGTCTCGCGGGATTCCCATCTGTACACGTGACCATACAGGTAATCGTCCGCATCTCTAGAGAACTTGATTCTTTTCTTTTCTTCATTGCCTTTTCTAAATTCATCCAATTTTGTATCCAAGTCAGCCTTTAAGGTATTGAAATCAGTGGTGGATAATTTTTCTTGTAAACTGACCTCCAAAGCTTGTATCTTTTGTTGGTTCGTTTGTATCTCTTTTTGTATATGTTGTATTGTCAGAATCATAAGATCAAAGGAACACTTGTTAAGAATCTTTTCAAAGGTTGAGCAGTATTCTTTGTCTTCCATAAAGAGTGTCGGTCTTAATGACACTCTCAGGCCTCTTGGGATTCGGCGCAGCTTGTAATATTCAGCAAGAGTAGAGGAATGTAATTCCCAATTCACCTCTTTCTTTTTTTCACGTTCCCACTGTTTAGAACATAAGTCTGTATCTGGGATAGCCAGAAAGTCCCGTGGGCCTCTTACAAGAGTGGCAATAGCTGCAGCCTCCACATCAGAGAACGTAAACACATCTTGTTGAATCTCCATAGCTTGTATATAGAATAATTTTGTTAAGAATTGTGCTATTGACTGGTGAATAGGTTATACAAACAAGTTAACGTCCAGCACCAATTCTGTCCTCGATAAGGGTGCAAGCAGCCGCTGTCTCACCTTGACAGGTATTAATATGCACTATTTTGCATATTAATACCTGTCAAGCTGCTGTCTCACCTTGACAGGTATTAATATGCACTATTTTGCATATTAATACCTGTCAAGGTGAGACAGCGGCTGCTTGCACCCTTATCGAGGACAGAATTGGTGCTGGACGTTAACTTGTTTGTATAACCTATTCACCAGTCAATAGCACAATTCTTAACAAAATTATTCTATATACAAGCTATGGAGATTCAACAAGATGTGTTTACGTTCTCTGATGTGGAGGCTGCAGCTATTGCCACTCTTGTAAGAGGCCCACGGGACTTTCTGGCTATCCCAGATACAGACTTATGTTCTAAACAGTGGGAACGTGAAAAAAAGAAAGAGGTGAATTGGGAATTACATTCCTCTACTCTTGCTGAATATTACAAGCTGCGCCGAATCCCAAGAGGCCTGAGAGTGTCATTAAGACCGACACTCTTTATGGAAGACAAAGAATACTGCTCAACCTTTGAAAAGATTCTTAACAAGTGTTCCTTTGATCTTATGATTCTGACAATACAACATATACAAAAAGAGATACAAACGAACCAACAAAAGATACAAGCTTTGGAGGTCAGTTTACAAGAAAAATTATCCACCACTGATTTCAATACCTTAAAGGCTGACTTGGATACAAAATTGGATGAATTTAGAAAAGGCAATGAAGAAAAGAAAAGAATCAAGTTCTCTAGAGATGCGGACGATTACCTGTATGGTCACGTGTACAGATGGGAATCCCGCGAGACGCGAATGCCCAGAGGTGACGTCAGACGCCAGAGTCGTCGAGGAAGAGAACGCCAAACACGATCTGAGGCTAGCGATTCATCACGAAACAACTCAGTGGGGACTATCTCCCAGTTCCAGTCTCCCTCTCCTTCTTCTTTTTCCCTACAGGTACCGGGCCAAGACGGAGGCGGAGGGGCGGCCGAAAATACCAGAGGCAACGCAAGTCGGCCACCGAAAGGACGTCGGGTGAAACGGTAAATGATTTAGTGATTAACATATCACAGGTACCGTTCACCGAAGGGGAATTGAACTTACTCAATAAGGGTTTGGGCTTTTGCCCGAGTAACACCATTAATTGTATGGACTTGGACATCGAGCTATATAGATTCTTTAGACAATTGCGTCTTAAAGCTCACTTTTCTAGAATACCGTATAACGCTGTAAATGTAAATACTGTTAATGTTGATTGTTTGAAATTCTCAGATTTTGATTTAACTGCTAAGTCTAGCTTTATTCCGCCTACAAATTATCATCCTATTGAAACGTATATTACATTGGTAAATAAGGATATAGAAAAACTTAAATATAATATCAGAGTACATAAGGGGATACAAATGAAGTACAATTTAACAGTTGAGGAGAAACGATCCCTTAATAAAATTATAAATAACCCTGATATAATTATTAAAAAAGCGGATAAGGGCGGGGCAATTATAATCATGGATAAAACAAAATACATAGAAGAAATAAACAATCAATTAAGGGACACCGAGGTATATGAAAAGCTTGAAAATAATCCATTAAA
>NC_069504.1:489838326-489848326 GCF_027579735.1 Bombina bombina
CTTTGGTGATGATTTTTTTTCAAATTGGCTAGTGAATTTATTGGTGGATTCAGTTCAAGTGGTTTTATAGTGGTTTTTTCTAATCACCAAGAAGTCTCAGGGCTTCATTTTTATAATATTTGGTGTCCTTGACTACAATCCCGCTGCCTTGTCGGCGGGGCTTTTATAGTCCACGTCACCATTTTTCTTTAAACCATCCAAAATTAGTAAATCTTGTTTACTTATATTGATTTCATATATTGTGAGGATTGACTTTTCTTAAGATCCCTGAGTACCATTAACTCAAAGTTTCCAGGCTACTCCTTTTACAGAATGTGAGATTAAAAGTAGATTTATTCTTCAAATTTGTGTGAATACAATTTTTCTTGTCTCACTTCTACCTCTTTAGTCCTATCCAGTGGGTCTTTCAAAAAATATTGTTTAAGTGTTAGGATTTCTTATAAATTTTTTCACATGTATGTGTGTGTTAAACTTATTCATTTTCGTGCTGGTGCAAATGAGAGTCCATCGGACGAGGTGAATACACATGGGGTCTTTAACATCAGTAGTATTGACTTGAAAGAGGATGAAAAAAGAATTTTGAGTCATGGACTCTCATTTGCACCAAGCACGAAAATGAATAAGTTTAACACACACACATACATGTGAAAAAATTTATAAGAAATCTAACACTTAAACAGTTATTTCTTCTGCTTAAGTGTGATCAGCTCCACGGGTCATCATTACTTCTGGGAATATTACTCCTCCCCAACAGGAAGTAGCAAGAGGATTCACCCAGCAGAGCTGCATATAGCTCCTCCCCTCTACGTCACTCCCAGTCATTCTCTTGCACCCAAACGACTAGATAGGATGTGTGAGAGGGACTATGGTGATTATACTAGTTTTATATCTTCAATCAAAAGTTTGTTATTTTAAAATAGCACCGAGCTGTGTTATTATCTCTCTGGCAGAGTTTGAAGAAGAATCTACCAGAGTTTTTGTTATGATTTTAGCCGGAGTAGTTAAGATCAAATGTGCTGTTTTCTCGGCCATCTGAGGAGAGGTAAACTTCAGATCAGGGGGACAAGCGGGCAGATGAATCTGCATAGAGGTATGTAGCAGTTTTTATTTTCTGACAATGGAATTGAAGAGAAAATCCTGCCATACCGATATAATGTCATGTATGTAACTTTACAATTCAGTATTCTGGGGAATGGTACTTCACTAGAATTACACTGTATGAATACATAAAGCTGTTTAATAACTAGAGATTATGTTTAACGTTTTTGCTGGATATGTAAAATCGTTTTCATTTGCTGAGGGTACTGAGTGAATAAATGTTTTGGCACTATTTTTCCACTTGGCAGTTGCTTAATCTGTTTCTGACAGTTTCTGTTTCTCCCTCACTGCTGGTGTGAGGGGGAGGGGCCGTTTTTTGCGGCTTTCACTACGCATCAAATATTTCAGTCAGCAACTCATTGTATCCCTGCATGATCCGGTCATCTCTACAGAGCTCAGGGGTCTTCAAAACTTATTTTGAGGGAGGTTAATTTCTCTCAGCAGAGCTGTGAGAATTATAGTTTGACTGAGATAAAAAAACCGTTTATTCCTGTAATTTGTTTCTGCTTTCAGAATTTGTTATCTTTGCTAATGGGATTAAACCTTTGCTAAAGTTGTGTTGTTTACAAGGATTGAGGCTATAACTGTTTCAATTTATTAATTTTCAAACTGTCATAAATCTTCTGTGTTTCTTAAAGGCACAGTACGTTTAATATTATTCTAATTGAATTGTATTTCCAAGTTGCAAGTTTATTTGACTAGTGTGTTAAACATGTCTGATTCAGAGGATGGATACCTGTGTCATTTGTTGCAATGCCAAAGTGGAGGGCCATAGAAATTTATGTACTAACTGTATTGATGCTACTTTAAATAAAAGTCAATCTGTACAAATTGAGACAAATTTCACCAAACAACGAGGGGGAGAGTTATGCCGACTAACTCGCCTCACGTGGTCAGGTACCTACATCTCCCGCTCAGAGGGAGGTGCGTGATATTGTAGCGCACGAGTACATCTGGGCGGCCATTACAAATCACATTACAGGATATGGCTACTGTTATGACTGAGGTTTTGGGCTAAATTACCAGAACTAAGGGGTAAGCGTGATCACTCTGGGGTGAGAACAGAGTGCGCTGATAATATTAGGGCCATGTCAGACACTGCGTCACAGGTGGCAGAACATGAGGACGGAGAACTTCAATCTGTGGGTGACGGTTCTGATCCAAACAGACTGGATTCAGATATTTCAAATTTAAATTTAAACTGGAAAACCTCCGTGTGATTACTAGGGGAGGGTGGTTAGCGGCTCATGAATGATGTAACACAGTTGCAATACCAGAGAAAATGTGTAGGTTGGATAAATATTTTGCGGTACCGACGAGTACTGAGGTTTTTCCTATACCTAAGAGACTTACTGAAATTGTTACTAAGGAGTGGGGATAGATCCCGGTGTGCCGTTCTCTCACCCCCTCGATATTTAGAAAAATGTTTCCAATAGACCGCCACCACAAGGGACTTATGGCAAACGGTCCCTAAGGTGGAGGGAGCAGTTTCTACCTTAGCTAAGCGTACCACTATCCCGGGTGGAGGATAGCTGTGCTTTTTCAGATCCAATGGATAAAAAGTTAGAGGGTTACCTTAAGAAAAATGTGTGTTCAACAAGGGTTTTATATTGCAACCCCTTGCATGGCATTGCGCCGATCACGGCTGCAGCGGCATCTGGATTGAGTCTCTGGAAGAGAACATTAGTTCAGCTACTCTGGACGACATTACGGACAGGCTTAGAGTCCTTAAACTAGCTAATTCATTCAATTTCGGAGGCCGTAGTACATCTTACTAAACTTACGGCGAAAAAGTCAGGATTCGGCCATTCAGGGCACGCAGGGCGCTGTGGCTAAAATCCTGGTCAGCTGATGTTACTTCTAAGTCTAAATGGCTTAAGTATACCTTTCAAAGGGCAGACCTTATTCGGGCCCGGGTTGAAAGAGATTATCGCTGACATTACAGGGAGGTAAAGGCCATGCCCTTGCCTCAGGACAAAGCCAAAGCCAAGACTAGATCAGTCTAATTTTCGTTCCTTTCGTAATTTCAAAACAGGAGCAGCAATCAACTTCCCTCTGCACCAAAACATGAAGGAGCTGTTGCTCGCTACAGACAAGGCTGGAAACCTACCAGTCCTGGAACAAGGGTAAGCAGACTGGGGGGCAGGACTTTCTCTCTCTTCGCCAGGCTTGGGCAAGAGATGTTCAGGATCCCTGGGCGCTAGAGATATTATCTCAGGGATACCTACTGGACTTCAAATACTCTCCTCCAAGAGAGAGATTTCATCTGTCAAGATCTGTCAACAATCCAGACAAAGAAAGAGGCGTTTCTATGCTGCGTACAAGAGCTCTTGTTAATGGAGTAATCCATCCAGTTCCACGATCGGAACAGGGACAGGGTTTTACTCAAATCTGTTTGTGGTTCCCAAAAAAGAGGGAACTTTCAGACCAATCCTGGACTTAAAGATCCTAACAAATTCCTAAGAGTTCCATCGTTCAAGATGGAGACTATTCGGACAATTTTACCCTATGATCCAAGAGGGTCTGTACATGACCACTGTAGATTTAAAAGATGCTTACCTTCACATACCGATTCACAAAGATCATTATCGGTACCTAAGGTTTGCCTTCCTAGACAGGCATTACCAGTTTTGTGGCTCTTCCATTCGGATTGGCTACAGCTCCAAGAATCTTCACAAAGGTTCTGGGTGCTCTTCTGGCGGGGTACTAAGACCGAGGGGGAATCTCGGTAGCTCCATACCTAGACGACATTCTGATACAAGCTTCAAGCTTTCAAACTGCCAAGTCTCATACAGAGTTAGTGCTGGCATTTCTAAGGTCACATGGATGGAAGGTGAACGAAAAGAAAAGTTCACTCGTTCCACTCACAAGAGTCCCTTCCTGGGGACTCTTATAGATTCTGTAGAAATGAAGATTTACCTGACAGAGGACAGGCTAACAAGACTTCAAAGTGCTTGCCGCACCCTTCATTCCATTCAACACCCGTCAGTGGCTCAATGCATGGAGGTAATCGGCTTAATGGTAGCGGCAATGGACATAGTACCCCTTTGCACGCTTACACCTCAGACCACTGCAACTGTGCATGCTAAGTCAGTGGAATGGGGATTACTCAGACTTATCCCCTTCTCTGAATCTGGATCAAGAGACCAGAAATTCTCTTCTATGGTGGCTTTCCTCGGCCACATCTGTCCAGGGGGATGCCATTCAGCAGACCAGACTGGACAATTGTAACAACAGACGCCAGCCTTCTAGGTTGGGGTGCCGTCTGGAATCTCTGAAGGCTCAGGGACAATGGAGTCAGGAGGAGAGTCTCCTGCCAATAAACATTCTGGAGTTGAGAGCAGTTCTCAATGCCCTCCTGGCTTGGCCCCAGTTGACAACTCGGGGCTTCATCAGGTTTCAGTCGGACAACATCACGACTGTAGCTTACATCAACCATCAGGGAAGGACAAGAAGCTCCCTAGCTATGATGGAAGTATCAAAGATAATTCGCTGGGCAGAGTCTCACTCTTGCCCACCTGTCAGCAATCCACATCCCGGGAGTGGAGAACTGGGAGGCGGATTTCTTAAGTCGTCAGACTTTTCAATCCGGGGGAGTGGGAACTTCATCCGGAGGTCTTTGCCCAAATACTTCGACGTTGGGGGCAAACCAGAGATAGATCTCATGGCGTCTCGACAGAACGCCAAGCTTCCTCGTTACGGGTCCAGATCCAGGGATCCAGGAGCAGTCCTGATAGATGCTCTGACAGCACCTTGGACTTCAGGATGGCTTACGTGTTTCCACCCTTCCCGTTGCTTCCTCGATTGATTGCCAGAATCAAACAAGAGAGAGCATCAGTGATTCTAATAGCACCTGCGTGGCCACGCAGGACTTGGTATGCAGACCTGGTGGACATGTCATCCTGTCCACCTTGGTCTCTACCTCTGAAACAGGACCTTCTGATACAGGGGTCCCTTCAAACATCAAAAATCTAACTTCTCTGAAGCTGACTGCTTGGAAATTGAACGCTTGATTTTATCAAGACGTGGGTTTTCTGAGTCAGTTATTGATACCTTAATACAGGCTAGGAAACCTGTTACCAGAAAGATTTACCATAAGATATGGCGTAAATACCTATATTGGCGTGAATCCAAAGGTTTACTCTTGGAGTAAGGTTAGGATTCCTAGGATATTGTCTTTTCTACAAGAAGGTTTAGAAAAGGGTTTATCTGCTAGTTCATTAAAGGGACAGATCTCAGCTCTGTCCATTCTGTTACACAAACGTCTGTCAGAAGTTCCTGACGTCCAGGCTTTTTGTCAGGCTTTGGCCAGGATTAAGCCTGTGTTTAAAACTGTTGCTCCACCATGGAGTTTAAACCTTGTTCTTAATGTTTTACAGGGCGTTCCGTTTGAACCCCTTCATTCCATTGATATAAAGTTGTTATCTTGGAAAGTTCTATTTTTAATGGCTATTTCCTCGGCTCGAAGAGTCTCTGAATTATCAGCCTTACATTGTGATTCTCCTTATTTGATTTTTCATTCGGATAAGGTAGTCCTGCGTACTAAACCTGGGTTCTTACCTAAGGTAGTTACTAACAGGAATATCAATCAAGAGATTGTTGTTCCTTCTTTATGCCCAAATCCTTCTTCAAAGAAAGAACGTCTACTGCACAACCTGGATGTAGTCCGTGCTCTAAAATTTTACTTACAGGCAACTAAGGAATTTCGACAAACGTCTTCTCTGTTTGTCATTTACTCTGGGCAGAGGAGAGGTCAAAAAGCTTCCGCTACCTCTCTTTTTGGCTTCGTAGCATAATTCGTTTAGCTTATGAGACTGCTGGACAGCAGCCTCCTGAAAGAATTACAGCTCATTCTACTAGAGCTGTGGCTTCCACTTGGGCCTTCAAGAATGAGGCCTCTGTTGAACAGATTTGCAAGGCTGCAACTTGGTCTTCGCTTCATACTTTTTCCAAATTTTACAAATTTGACACTTTTGCTTCATCGGAGGCTATTTTTGGGAGAAAGGTTCTTCAGGCAGTGGTTCCTTCTGTATAAAGAGCCTGCCTATCCCTCCCGTCATCCGTGTACTTTTGCTTTGGTATTGGTATCCCAGAAGTAATGATGACCCGTGGACTGATCACACTTAACAGAAGAAAACATAATTTATGCTTACCTGATAAATTCCTTTCTTCTGTAGTGTGATCAGTCCACGGCCCGCCCTGTTTTTAAGGCAGGTAAATATTTTTTAATTTATACTCCAGTCACCACTTCACCCTTGGCTTTTCCTTTCTCGTTGGTCCTTGGTCGAATGACTGGGAGTGACGTAGAGGGGAGGAGCTATATGCAGCTCTGCTGGGTGAATCCTCTTGCACTTCCTGTTGGGGAGGAGTAATATTCCCAGAAGTAATGATGACCCGTGGACTGATCACACTACAGAAGAAAGGAATTTATCAGGTAAGCATAAATTATGTTTTTTTGAAAGACCCACTGGATAGGACTAAAGAGGTAGAAGTGAGACAAGAAAAATTTATTCACACAAATTTGAAGAATAAATCTACTTTTAATCCCACATTCTGTAAAGGGAGTAGCCTGGAAACTTTTGAGTTAATGGTACTCAGGGATCTTAAGAAAAGTCAATCCTCACAATATATGAAATCCAATATGAGTAAACAAGATTTACTAATTTGGATGGTTTAAAGAAAAATGGTGACGTGACTATAAAGCCCGCTGACAAGGGCGGCAGGATTGTAGTCATGGACACCAAATATTATAAAAATGAAGCCCTGAAACTTCTTGGTGATGAAACAACCTATAAAAAACTTGAACTGAATCCCACCAATAAATTCACAGCCAATTTGAAAAAAATCATCACCGAAGGGAAAACTCTGGGAATTCTAAATGCTAAGGAGGTGGATTTCTTGGACCCTAGGTTTCCTAGGGTCCCGGTCTTCTACTTCCTGCCAAATATCCACAAGGATTTAAATAACCCTCCTGGAAGGCCAATCATCTCCGGGGTGGGGGCTTTATCATCTAATCTTTCACAATACGTAGATTCCTTCCTGCAAAAATATGTCAGGAGGCTGAACTCATTTTTGAGGGATTCTACCCAGGTGTTAAACACTCTTGATACGATTCAATGGGAAGAGAATTGGTTTTTAGTGACTTTTAACATTACTTCACTATATACAGTAATTGACCATCAAAAGCGTATATTGGCTGTAAAAAGATACCTAGATGCAGACCCTGAAATCAAACCAGAGCAGAGTGCCTTTCTGCTAAAAAGCATAGCCTTTATATTAAATAACAATTATTTTGCCTTTGATAAAAATTTCTATCTCCAAATCGAAGGGACAGCTATGGGCACGAGGTTTGCACCAAGCTACGCCAATTTGTTCGTAGGCCACTGGGAAGAGGATTTCTTCAGGGAGAGTGGCTTTGGTGCAAACCTCGTGCTCTATAGGAGATACATAGACGATATGTTAATGGTTTGGAAAGGTACAAGGTTTTAACTCGTCTCCTGTGCTTTATGCTATTCTATATAAGAGCACTAAGATTGCACTGGAAAAGACACGGTTTCAAGCTAAGCCTGTTCCGATACTGAACATTTAAAGCTCGAGGACTGTAAGAGGTTGTGAAAGAGATATTCAGCTGCAAGTCTCCACGGAGCTACAAGTCTAACCCTGCGTGCTGGTTTGCACTAAGAGCGGGGATTATTGTTACTTTATTCACCTGCAATATAGCGACCGCTATACTTCGTTTTCAACAATCCTGACCAATAGGATCTCTTCTTGGAGACAACACCCCTGACTGGTGACGTCACGGGACACGCACGCGCCTCACGGAGGTGTTATCGGACCAACAGATTGAACTCTAGACGGTATATGAGAAGAAGGTAATACGTATGAATCTTACCTAGAACTGATCCTTATTGATGTGATCTTTTATTTTCGAAGGGCCCATGCATTTTATTTAATACATTACAGAGACTGATTCACTATATTGGCAACAGCATTTATTTTGTCTTTCTTGTGCTTTTATCCATTTCTGTGTTTTTATTATATCAGAGACGTCCGATTTTAATATCTTTACATTTATGTATTCTATCTTTACAAATATGTATTCTATCTAATTGTTCAATTAAATCCTTTGGCATAGCCAGTTATATATATCTATCATTGTGATTTACTGCCGCACTTTTAGCTTCTTTTAGCGCTTCTCCATACACTTTGTTCTCTTATTATCCTACTTATGATCATGGACAGACATTGGAGTCATGAATTAAGTTTATATCAGAATGCTCTCAATATGGATGTGAGCTAACCACGACTGATGTTACTGGCAATTACTATAATACTGGTGGGATATGGCTGATCTGCTGGATGGCAATTGCTGGAATTCAGGTGGAATGGCTTTGTGCGCAGGAAAATTATTAGAATGAAAAATAATTAACGTTTAAGAAAGGAAAAAAAAAAGATGGAGGGGAGGAAGACTAACAGTGATGTAAGTCCATCTGAAGGAATTAGGAAAACTACTACATAGAGACAGGTAAAGGGAAGAAAATAAATGAAATATGAGAGAATTTTTTTTTTTTAAGATTTTCTTTTTTTATATACTTTAATTCCACTATTTCAATCCAAGACGATACTTGGAGATTGTAATTTAACTCCTCCTCCATCGGTTTTCACTGATGTCCAGCCAGGCACTATAGGGAGTTGCGGCACGACTTTGGTGACACCATCAGAGAAGATTCATTCCTGCTTGATGGTGTCATGGACTACCAACATCTTCTCACAGACCACCAGTGGACCACGGACCAACGGTTGGCGACTGCTGTACTAGAGGGTCTATACAATAGCTCAGGCTTGTCCTGCTTTAGTCACCATGGCCAAAAAATGTAATCTGCTCCTTTTTTATGTAGCCTTCAAGTATACTGTTTGCATTTCAGCTATGTAAGGATTTTGCAGTGCTTTCACTTGGACTGAACATTGTCAAAAACCCCTTATGTGCAGTACATGTTTAAATAATAGTAATGCATGTAACTGGAATCTATCACTAAGGGGTCGATTTATCAAAGGCTTTCACCAGCCTTCAACCCCCTGCGACTGCAGGTTCTCACA
Source organism: Bombina bombina (assembly GCF_027579735.1). Classification (NCBI taxonomy): domain Eukaryota; kingdom Metazoa; phylum Chordata; class Amphibia; order Anura; family Bombinatoridae; genus Bombina; species Bombina bombina. The sequence goes on from NC_069504.1 coordinate 489,847,522, forward strand.
ATTAACCTGCAGTCCGTATTTAACAAGCATCGGTCATCAGACTGTTTCCCTAACACCTCGCCACCTCTTCGGTGGAGAATTTTATTCTCCCCCATCTCATCCAACCGCAGAGATTGACAGCTACTGCCCGCGTGTGATTAGCTGTGCGCAGGCAGGGGGCGGAGTTGCACAAGAGCGCAAAATTGCGATCTTTTGCAATGCTGCATTCTGGCAGCGGAATTCAGCCCGCCAGAGACGAGCTGCAGCGGACAGGGGCGCGTATGTGCAACCCTGTCCGCCACAGTTTGATAAATGGACTCCTAAACCTCTCCCCATTTGCATCATAGTGTGTCTGTCCACCTATGTGATCCACTTGTGCAGGTGATTGCTACAACTGGGGAAGCTCTTGCTTCCATTTTTCTACAAATTTTTTATTACTTCCTGGGAGCTTTCAATCTATGGGCCCAATGATCAAAAACATAAAGTTTTTTTTGTTTTTTTTTATTAGCCTTATATTACCTTATATTGTAAAGTAGGTGACCCTCCTTCGCATCCAAAACCTTGCATAGAGAGAAACAGCTCCCTTTCTGAAATTTGCTGTACTGATGAGTCTTCTTCGAAAATCCCACAACTTGAGAGCTTTAGAGAATCGGGCCCTATATGTTTAGGTGGTTGTGTATGTTTGTTCATAAATACAATGCTAAGAAAGCATTTACATTGTTTTTATTGTAATGTTTAAATCTCTGGTTCAATTAATAACCTTTTTAAAGATTTTTGTCATTTGAGCCCCTCATTTTAAAGCATTACTTATCTTTCCTGGAGTTTC
>NC_069504.1:489853326-489895826 GCF_027579735.1 Bombina bombina
ACTGAAATTAATTACAAACAGCTTGTGCAATTATGGCACATATGGTTGTAAATCTTCTCTGGGATCCCCTGTGTTCAGAAATAGTAGACATATATGGCCACTAAATGCTGCTGCGCATCACACGTGTATTAGGGGTTAATTAGGGAGCTTGCACTAAATTTTAACTTTAGTGTAGAGATCAGCCTCTCACCTGACACATCAGACCCCCTCATCCCTCCCAAACAGCTCTCTTCCCTCCCCCGCCCCACAATTGTCCCCTCCATCTTAAGTACTGGCAGAAAGTCTGCCAGTACTAAAATAAGTTTTTTTTTTTTTGTTTAAATAAAAAAGTAATAATAATTCTGCTGTGTAGGATCCCCCAAACAGCTTTCTAACCCTCCGCCTTATTGTGCGCCATCTTGGGTACTGGCAGCTGTCTGCCAGTACCCAGTTTGAAATAAAATGTTTTATTTTTTATGTTTTATTTAAAAATATTGAATGTTTTCTGTAGTGTGGCTGCCCCCCCTCAAAATCCAACCCCCCACCCTCCCCAGTCCTCTCTCCCACCTTACTCGTGCCTTATTGTCCCATAGAGTAGAGTTCCTACCCTCGAGCGCACCCACCCCCGTGCACACGCACGCGATCCGGCCCCCTTCCTTCACCGATGGCCGTCCACCCGCCTCCTTGCTTCAGCTCCCACTCACCAACGGTCACGGCCATCGATGGCCGATGCAGAGAGGGCCACAGAGTGGCTCTCTCTGCATCGGAATGCTAGAAAGTGTTATTGCAGGATGCCTCAATATCGAGACATCACTGCAATAACATTAAAGTGGCTGGAAGCGATCAGGATCGCTTCCACCGCTTTCAAAGACTAACGACGTACGGGTCGTTAACTGCATTTTTTTGAAGGATGTACCCCATACGTTGTTGGTTGTTAAGGGTTTAAACACCAAATAGTGTAGATGTAGATACATATGTTTTCTTATAAAAAAATTATATATATAGGATATATGTTGGAAACATGTAAACCCTTGTTAAATAAATAGTGTGTGGATGTGTAACGGTGCATTATTGATTGGGATAACTTTTCCTTACCTGGGGTTATAGCATTACTACTTGCATTACTGAGAACACTAGCAGAAAATCAATAAGCTCATGTGGAATCGCATAATAAAGTGTTTCCCTGCACTAGCATGCGCATTGTAGTCACCTGGGTCAAACCTTAGGTAATGAGAAGAGTATTTATGCCATCAGAAAATGACATGTACCATTACTATTATGTCACTGAAGGCAGAAAGCTCCTTTCTGGCTCATCATTCATTATCATGCTGTATCAACACCTTGAATGACCTTTTACACAATATACAAAAGTAGTTTTATGGATATGTTGTGTAATTCAAAAGCATGACCTTTACATTTCAATACAAATGCAGAGCTGAACAATATGTGGTCAGAGTAAGATATGGATAATTAAGTAATATACATGGAAACCAGCATTTTTAGTTTGCCCTACAGTAGCATAACAAAGCTATTGCTATATTATAGTTTTCTGGAGATTGAATTATTTTTGTGAGATCTACATAGTGTACTCCTCTTGACTTCCATAATGGCGTAGCATAAGATAAGCAGCAGCATTTTGTTCTATTTGTTCTCTAGGTATTTAGAGATGGCCCAGTATGGCTTACTTATGATGGTGATGTGGCAGGTAGTGCAAAGTTACCCTAAAGATTGGTGCAGTAGTTTTTACTATAGATTAAAGTCAGAATTAAATGTTCATGATTCAGAGTGTTCACAGCTCTCCAGTTTTCAGTTATTTTCAAATTTGCTTTGCGCTTTTGATATCTTTTGTTAAAGAGTAAACCTAGGTGAGCTGATAGGAGCTTAGGAGCTGCACATCTTTAGCATTTAAACAACTTTCCAGTTTACTTCTCAACAGCACCTATTTAGCAGGTGCACCACCTGCCTAACCTTTACTGACACCCTTGCTAAAATTGAAGCCAAAATTAGCTAATATTAAATGTTTTTAATAGTTGTTGCAGAAATTGCAATTTATGTTAAATTATGTAATTCATTTGTACTTTGAATAGCTTAAATGGATATGAAACCCCAACATTTTCTTTCATGATTCAGATAGAGAATACAATTTTAAACAACTTTCTAATTTTCTTTTATTATATAATTTGTATCATTTGTTGAAGATGCAGCAATGCACTATTGGTTTCTAACTGAACACACTGGGGAGCCAATGACAATGAGTATATATTTATGCAGCCACCAATCAGCAGCTAGAACCTAATTTATTTGCTGCTCATAAACTTACCTAGATAAACATTTAAACAAAGGATAACAAGAGAAAGAAGCAAGTTAAATAAATAATATAGTAAATTGGAAAGTTATTTAAAATTGTAAGCTCTGTCAAAATCATGAATGTCTAGTTATGACTTTACTGTCCCTTTTAAGTAACATTTCTAAATAAAAAAAAAATGTCATAGTATTGCAAAGTATTATATTTCCCCCATTCATAATGCCACCCCGCTGGCAAACTTTTCTGTGGGGAACACTGACTTCTATTATCAAATTTGCTTTGTTGGTATCTGTTGTTTTTAAGGCATACCTAGGAAAGCTCAAAATCAGCAATGCACTACTGGGAGCTAGGTGTTAATTTGAGGCTGCACATATATGCCTCTTGTCATTTTGTTTACCAGATGTGTACGACTAGCTCCCAGCAGTGCATTGCTGCTCCTTTAACAAAGGATACAAAGAGATTGATGCAAATTTGATAATAGTAAATTGGAACGTTGTGTACAATTATATGCTCGCTCTGAATTATGAAAGAAAAATGTGGGGGTCTGGGTCCATGTTCCTTTAACAAAGGATTTCAAGAGGACTACGCAAAACTGATAATAGAAGTAAATAGTTTAAAATGTCATGCTCTATCCAAGCCATTTAAATTAAAATTTGACTCTACTATCAGGTAATCATTTCCTTATCACATTGGTTCAGTAGCTATTACTGTAAATTAGGCTGTTCATTTTCTTATCTCTTTAAAGTGATAGTTTTACTTTCCAATTTCCAACATTCAACTCCACAAATACTCAACCAATTATGTATGTATAAAAAACATATAAGGACACGTGAGAGGCAAAAGCAATCCTACAATAATAAGCCCAAAACCTTTTTGATGGACAGTGTAAAATCCTGGCCATATGCTGTTAATGATAGAAACTCCCATAAAGAATGTTGGCTGCCATTCACCTGCCAGAGTACAACTGTAGCATTTTAAGGAGGTTTGTTGAGGGACCAATACTGGATATTAGGGAGACATGAAATAAAATCAGATAGTTTGAGGATTTTTTTCTTCTTCAAGCATTCTATATAGAAGTGAAATTTAACAGCCTGTGATAACGTATGTAATATACATAGTAAATGAGAAATAAAGAATCTGAAAGATAACCACTTCCTTACTGGCAGCAGCGCATATCATTGTCACTGTTTAGAATACTACAAGCTATTTGCCAACTCCATTTGCAACACAGGAAGATTGATGATAACATACTAAATTAATGGATGCATTTGTATTTCTCTAGAAACTCCTGGAGAAAGGCTCAAGCACAAATGCTTGAACAATGCAAATGTCAGCTGTGTTCAGGAAGCAGTTGGCTGAGACAATTCTTCAGGGCATTCATCTGTATGACTGTTCTGATATATTGCACATTACCTTGGAATTCCTCTGGCATTTATTTGAAACAGTATAAAAAAACAAAAACTTTTGTGACAGCATGCTTTGAAAATTACGTTGTGCTTTAAAATTTGAATGAGGGTTAGTTTATTAATCATTTCACTGCTATAGTGAGCTCCTAATAACTGTTATAACTTCTCATGGGAACCGTGTCTGGATCCCATTTGAAACAAGATAAATCTCCTGTTCTGTCTTATTCCTATTGGGGACACCGTTATAACTCTGCTCCCGGAGGAAATTTGCCACCAGACAAAATACATGGAAGAAAAAAAACATGGTAGAGACTATTCATCCCGTAGGAAAGGATGCTTAGCAGCCACACATGAGTAGAGTAATATTTTGTGAAGGCTTGTCACGTTCACGATGCACAGACTCCAGTTGGGCTAAGTGAGTATTCCACAAGGGAAGCCCTTACATCCTCTGCAGCAGATGCTGGTACATAATGGAAGCATTACACAAGGTGCTTTATGAGTCATAACATAAATTCACAAGACACTGACTAGGTGTCTGCATTTGCTGTAACAAACTTTTAATGGAAAGTTGCTGTTTTTTTCAATTATTACTATTTTTTGTTATGCCTATCCAACATATACTGGAAGGTATTCTTATGCACGTTTGGGAACACCTGCTTTAGTAGATTTCAAGAATACAGAAATATATTATTAGTTTTAGATCCTAATAAAAATAGGTAATTTTAAAATGTATTACTTTAACTTAAAGGGACAGTAAACACATTGTAATTACATGACTTTTTTGTTGTGTTGCCATAGAATAACATACCAGCCAAGCCTAAACATATTGTTTGTCAATACCTAAACTCCACCCACCATTAGTCTTATTAGGAGAAGCCAATCTGGGTTTGAGTCTGCAGAAGACAAGGCTAGCCATGGTCATAATGTTAGTATAAAGTGCTTGCTCTGCAGTTGGTATCCGTTAATTGCCAGTTATGGAAAGATATGTAGCAGAGGTAATTTTGAGTAGTCTGCAGTGTGCAATTCATGTTCTGGGAATAAAAAATCCACAATTCTTTCTTGAGATCTAAATAAGAAAAGAAAGCAAAATAAATAATGAAAGTATATTGCGGTATACTAGCTATAGAAGAGCCAGATCAAAAAAGGAGGTCTTCTAAAGCGTAATAAATATATATCTTAAAGGGATATGAAACCCCAAAAATGTATTTTGTGATTCAGACAAAGCATATCATTTGAAAAATGTTTAGAATATACTTCTATTATCAAATTTACTTTGTTCTTATGATATTCTGTGAAGAGATACCTAGGAAGGCATCTAGAGCACTATATGGCAGGAAATTGTGCTGTCATCTAGTGCTCTTGCAAATGGATAACATTCTTGCAAAACTGCTGGCATATAGTGCTTCAAAAATGGGCCGGCTCCTAAGCTTACGTTTCTACTTTTCAACAAAAGATACCGAAAGTGAAGAAAACTTGATAAGTAAATAAGAACATAGCTTAAAATCGCATGATCTATCTTAATCATATGTTTTATATCCCTTTAAATTGACCTCAAGACACCATTAACAATATAGTAGCTTAAAGTGATAGAAAACCCTAGCGTTTGTGAAATGCTAGGATTTACCAGTGGAACAAATAAAGGAGACTTTCAGTCATGACGTATAAAATACTTCATGCTGAAAGTTCCTTTATTTTGTCTGAAGCGTTCTCCGTGCTGAGAGTTTTTCAGGCAGCCTACGGCAGAACGTTTTATATACTGCCTGGAGAAGTCTGGTCAGAAGTGGTCTTCATGGAAGACGTGCAGCCAAAAGCCATAGCTTTGACATAAATAAGGTCTAATGACACAACTATGCATGAAAACAGAGGAACTGGGTACAGAAAAAGGACGGCAGGTGCTTTGGACTGATTAGTCAAAATTGGAAAAGCTTGGCTGTAGCAGATGGCAGTTAGTTCACAGAAAGACTGGAGTGCGGTACAATAATGAGTGTCTGCTGCAACAATGAAGCATGGTGGAGGTTCCTTGCAAGTTTAGGAATACATTTCTGCAAATAGAGTTAGGGATTTGGTCAGAATTAATTGTCTCCTCAATGCTGAGAAGTACAGACTGATACTTTATATATCATGCAATACCACCAGGTAGGCATCTTATTGGCCACAAATGTATTCAGTATGATGGCAATATTCCCAGAGACATACATCCTAAGTCATTAAGATCTACAGCATAAAGAAGAACAAGGAGTCCTGAAAGTGATGGTATGGGCCCCACATAGCCCTGATCTTAAAGGGACAGTCTAGTCAAAATTAAACTTTCATGATTCAGTGGATATAAAAAGTCTACACACCCCTGTTAAAATGTCAGGTTTCTGTGATGTCAAAAAATTAGACAAAGATAAATCATTTCAGAACTTTTTCCACCTTTAATGTGACCTTTAAACTGTACAACTCAATTGAAAAACAAACTGAAATCTTTTAGGTGGAGGGAAGTAAACAAAAAAAACTAAAATAATGTGGTATAACTTGGGATGTAGCTGTGGTAAGAATTAAGCAATCCCATTCAAAATCATGTTAAATAAGAGTCAGTACACCTGCCATCGTTTAAAGTGCCTCTGATTAACCCCAAATAAAGTTCATCTGTTCTAGTAGGTCTTTCCTGACATTTTCTTAGTCGCATCCTACAGCAAAAGCCATGGTCCACAGAGAGCTTCCAAAGCATCAGAGGGATCTCATTGTTAAAAGGTATCAGTCAAGAGAAGGGTAAAAAAGAATTTCCAAGGCATTAGATATACCATGGAACACAGTGAACACAGTCATCATCAAGTGGAGAAAATATGGCGCAACAGTGGCATTACCAAGAAATGGACGTTCCTCCAAAATTGATGAAAAGACGAGAAGAAAACTGGTCTGGGAGGCTACCAAGAGGCCTACAGCAACATTCAAGGAGCTGCAGGAATATCTGGCAAGTACTGGCTGTGTGGTACATGAGACAACAATCTCCTGTATTCTTCATATGTCTGGACTATGGGGTAGTTGGCAAGACGAAAGCCTTTTCTTCCAAAGAAAAACATATAAGACCGGCTAAATTTTGCAAAAACACATCTGAAGTCTCCTAAAAGCATGTGGGAAAAGGTGTTATGGTATGATGATACCAAGGTTGAACTTTTTGGCCAAAATTCCAAAAGATATGTTTGGCGCAAAAACAACACTGCACATCACTAAAAGAACACCATACCCACAGTGAAGCATGGTGGTGGCAGCATCATGCTTTGGGGCTGTTTTTCTTCAGCTGGAACTGGGGCCTTAGTCAATGTAGAGGGAATTATGAACAGTTCCAAATACCAGTCAATATTGGCACAAAACCTTCAGGCTTCTGCTAGAAAGCTGAACTTGAAGAGGAACTTCATCGTTCAGCATGACAACGACCCAAAGCATACATCCAAATCAACAAAGGAATGGCTTCACCAGAAGAAGATTCAAGTCAAGAGTCCAGCCCAGAATTCTGATTGAAAATCTGTGGGGTGATCTGAAGAGGGCTGTGCACAGGAGATGCCCTCACAATCTGACAGGTTTGGAGTGTTTTTGCAAAGAAAAGTGGGCAAATCTTGCCAAGTCAAGATGTGCCATGCTTATAGACTCAGACCCAAAAAGACTGAGTGCTATAATAAAATCAAAAGATGCTTCAACAAAGTATTAGTTTAAGGGCATGCACACTTATACAACCACATTATTTTAGTTTTTTTGTTTACTTCCCTCCACCTAAAAGATTTCAGTTTGTTTTTCAATTGAGTTGTACAGTTTATAGGTCACATTAAAGGTGGAAAAAGTTCTGAAATTATTTCTTTGTCTAATTTTTTTACATCACAGAAACCTGACATTTTAACGGGTGTGAAGACTTTTTATATTTTATTTATATATATATATATATATATATATATATATACTCCACAGCCCTGAACACTGACAGCTGCAAAGTTCCCAGCAACCCAGGCAGTTAACCCAAGAGCAGCCTGGGTGACAGGCCCGCAGGGAAGCATTACAAACATTATCAACGCACAGAAAACCTGGCACTCGCCAGCAGATTCACAGTAATGTTTAAAAGCAAAACTGGGGGAAGTCAGTTACATTTGGCGCCAAAGGATCAAGCCCAGGACCATGACAAGGTCTCCCCCTTCCTGGGACCCTAAACCAGCACCCACGCAATGCATACTTCCAAACAAACCAACTGGGAACCTCCCAGGGTGAAACAGGCTTTTGTAACCTCCCCTATGTAAATACAAAACACAGGAATGGACCGCACTCAGACTGGACTGGGTACACATCCTAAGCCACAGCAAACTCCACAGCCCTGAACACTGACAGACAACTGCAAAGTTCCCAGTCTGTCAGTGTTCAGGTCTGTGGAGTTTGCTGGGGCTTAGGATGTGTACCCAGTCCAGTCTGTGAGTGTGGTCCATTCCTTTTTTTTTTTTGTATTTACATAGCCCCTTCGTCAGATACGCCATGACGAAGCCCCGCATTGCCAATAGCCGAGGGGGTGAAACGCGCATCAGCTGACCAGATCACGTGGCCTTGTGTACCTCCCACAGCACCGCTTGAACACGGAGCGGTCTTTCTACATCATGAAATTGGAAATGCACTTGTTTGTTCGGCACTAATGGATGCCTGTTTCAGCAGCGGCTTTGGAAGGAAGGTGTAGTACACCCTTGCTAGTGCCTTAAATACTTGGCCTCTTTCTTAGCACTAAGTTTACAGTGCCTACGCTCACAGTTAAAAAAAATAAAAAAATTGCAGTTTGGTGACTCCTGTCGAGGTGTTTTCTTGGAACACACAAACTGCTCTACAGTTTAAAGGAGAACGTTGCGTGCGTACTTGGTTGCTTCTTTTGGCACATTAATCTGCATGGAACTTGCCTTTGATGTTCACTGGACTCTCTCTACTAACATTGCTCCGCATGTTAGAGCTAGCTAACCATCTGTGCAACTTTGTTGTTCCTTGTCTGCATTATATAACTGTTTTGCATAGAGTGAATGATCCGACAACTTAGATCCCATATAACATTACCTGCCTGGTTATACCTCACATACATTTTTTACGGGGTTCTGTGTGCAGCAGGGTGTAGTTGATTGGATTATTATTTTCCGTGCTCTGATTATCTGCAGATCACATTTACTGTGTTATTTCTGTTTTTGTGAACATTTCTATGCTTACAACTTTGCTTTAAAAGAAAAATCCTGCCCAGGATATACCTCCATACTGGTACGCGGGGGTTCTGTGAGCAGCTGGGTGTAGTTGTCTAGAATACATTTCTATGCATATGACTTTATTGCATGTGCTTATTAATACAGGTACCCTGGTTCACCCTGACCGGTCAGGTTCTTTCGTTTATATATAAACTTTGCTTTTTAGCAAGTAATCTGATTATTTACATCAGTTTGGCCTACGCATTAAAGGACCAGTCAACACATTAGATTTGCATAATCAACAAATGCAAGATAACAAGACAATGCAATAGCACTTAGTCTGAACTTCAAATGAGTAGATTTTTTTTATAACAAATGTCAGTTATGTATATTTCCACTCCCCTTTTACCATGTGATAGCAATCAGCCAATCACAAATGTATATACGTATAGTCTGTGAATTCTTGCACATGCTCAGTAGGATCTGGTGACTCAAAAATTGTAAATATAAAAGACTGCACATTTTTTTTAATGGAAGTAAATTGGAAAGTTGCTTAAAATTACATGCTGTATCTGAATCATGAAAATTTAATTTAACCTGAGTGTCCCTTTAAGATATACTATTTATTAGCACATCATTTTTGGGGGATGCAGTGTGTCTGAGATTTGAATTGCTATACTAATAAATTATTACTATGTTCACTTCAAAATGGGGCTGTGTTTTCTTGCTGTAAAAAAGTGCTGAAATCCCTGTCTTTTATGAAACAAGTCTCTTCTTGTTTCTTTCTAAAGTATTTTTTGATATACATATATATATATATATATATATATATATATATATATATATATATATATATATATATATATATATATATAGATGTATATATTGTGTGTGTGTGTGGGAATATCTACTTAAAAATACATATAACATATTCTGCTATGTACAGAACATTGGAATGTGAAATATTAATATTGGTTTCCTAAGATACAGTGAGTCCACGGAATCATCAATTACTGTTGGGAATATCACTCCTGGCCAGCAGGAGGAGGCAAAGAGCACCACAGCAAAGCTGTTAAATGTCACTTCCCTTCCCAAAATCCCCAGTCATTCTCTTTGCCTTGGTGCATGGAGAAAGTAAAGTTTTGGTATCTGAAGAAAATTGGATTCTTTCGCTACAAGCAAGATTTTATTATTTTAAGACAGAGTATGTTTACTCTGTTCTCTCCCTTGTTTCAAGGATTGGGTCTAGCCGTACTCCATGTTGGTCTCTTCAGTAGGGCAGTGGTGGCTTTAAAGCAGTTAGGAACTTGTAAGTTGGGCCTTGCTGTGTTTTCCTAACCTTTTGCTGCCCTAGTATAGAAAACCAGACTTGGTTTACTCTGTTCTCTCTTTTTCTACAGGTCTCTGTGAGGACCAGCGTCCTCTCATACCTAGTAAACTGTCCTCCTGCCGGAAGGCTAGACTGCAAGTAAGTGCCTCTGTCTTCTGGGGTTAGGAGACTCGGCACTTCAGAAGATTCAGCTGCAGCTTATATGGGACAAATGTATCCTTTGTAAGGATATTGAAAGGCAGGTAGCAGGCACTAAGATGTGACTGGAGACAGGGGTTATGACTTTTTATGTATTAAAGTATAATCCTTTTTATTCATTGTGGGTTCTGCTAGCAAGCTGTAGTTTTTTTAGCACACTTTGTGTAGATGGTCCACATAACTGCTTTATATGACTTATGCAGTTTGGATGCCTACTTTCCACACTTAAACGGTTGTGGAAATGTATTCTCATACTGTGTTTTAAGGACTTAGAATGTATTTACATAGAGACTGCTATGACCTCTAGAACAGTTGGGCTGTATAGCGTCTGAATGCTACGATATGTTACTTTGCTGTAACAGCTCAGGGAACGCTGCATGTAACGATGCGTGAAAAGACCGAATCTCCATGATCCTTCTGATCATTTCTTTCTTCTTTCTGCCGTCCGCCATTATTTTTAGGGCGGGAAGAGAACATTGTTAGAGACAGAGCGTGCTTGTATGCGATGCAGTTTTCTTTGGCGGGTCATGTGACCCATTTCTCCGCTTTGCTTTAGACTTGTGGTAGCAGAGTGGCGTCCCCAATGATATTAATGTTATTTATTTTATTCTCTATCACTACACAGGTAGATCCGTTGTGCTTCCAGGGCTGAGTTAGGCTGGGGAAGCGGAGTGAAAGTTTTTAAAAACAGATTTATATTTTTTTAATATGAATTGTCCTACTTCAGTTAAGCTGAGGTGTTTGAAATGGTCTGGCTTAGCGCTATTATCGTTCTCAGAAGCCCTCCCAGTACTTTATATAGTGCAAGTACACAGCATATTTACATAGTTGCATATGTACATATTTGTATGTTTTAATAAAAGGTTTTTCTTTTAATTTACTTCTGCATCAAGAACATCTCTGTCTTTTGTTGTTTGTTATAGCGCAAATGGTTGCCTATATGTAATATGTGATGCTTGCTTAGCTACAAATTTCTCATACTGAGATAGGTTTTTGTTCTGAACCCAATGTCTCTCAGGTAGATGCTGTCTAGGCAATGCGACAGCTTTCTCTTTTATCGTCCCAAGCCTCAATGGGATCACAGGCGGTGCCCTGCGGTTCCGCTCTCCTAAGTCTGGTGAGGAGGATTCGCCTGTAGTTTCTGAGGGTAAAATCTCAGATTCGGACAGTATAATTCCTTCATCTGATGCTGAAGTCGTCTTCTCCTTCAGATGTATGCTTGCACACCTTGTGTACTGTTAAAGGAGGTTTTGGCTACTTGGAAGACATCGATACCCTGTCGTTGTCAACCTTTGAAAGTTTTGTGAACTTTATCATTTCTATGATGTTCCTTCCTATGAGGAGGTGTTTTCTAGATGTGCCTTGGATGTTTTTACAGGAATAGGAGAAGCTAGGGATACCTTTCTCGCTGTCTCCAATCCTTTTAAAGGATTTTCCTGTTGCTGACTCCATTAAAATACATGGTGCCTTAAGTAGAAAGGCTTTTCTATTCTATGGCTCAGAACTTCGATCCCTATGGAGGGTAGCTGCTCCTTTACGGATCCATGGATAAGAAGCTGAGGTTTAATTGTTCATTTAGAGCAATGCCTTGTCTTATTAGACTTGCTGTGCTAGCCAGTCGGGCTTGTGGCTAAAATCTTGGAAATCAGCTGAGAAGCTTACCTGCGGCTTAGTGGTACAATCTAGGCTTTCTAGTTCTGCAGTTGCAGGTTCTTTTTTATGTTTCCTCCAAATCCAAGCTTCTGGCATTTCTTTTCCAGGATGACACCTTGTTGGGACTTGGTCTGGCAGAATTATCCTCTGACTTTACGGGAGAATACCACCCGTCAAGAGAGTAGACTAAAGGAAAGTTTTAATTTTCCTATTTCTGCAGGGTCCATTCTAAGATTCCTCCCAAGGGTAGATTTCTCCTTCTAGAGTATCTGCAATCCAAGTATGATGAGAAGCATTCCTTGAACTAAGTTCAGGACTTTTTCTGGGAATGATAGTCCCAGTCTGGGAATGGGATCTAGGTATTTACCTCAAGTTTCTCAGGTTCTGCCCTTCAAAGTAGTATCGATTCTCCTTTGCTGCAAGTGGGCCTGTTCATAACGAACATAGACCTGAAGGATGTGTATTTATAGTTCCCATGATCAGGATCTTCTCAAGTCTCTGAGTTTCGCCTTCCTGGAAAGACTTTTAGGTCTTGGGTTGAGATTTTGAATTTAGCTGCAGTTGATTTTCCCTTCACTTTTCAGTGACTCTATGTATGGAGGGAATTGGGCTGGTGGTTTCCATGGACATCATTCTCTTTTTGCTATTTTCCATACAATGAAGATCATTCTGATCTGTCTCCAGGGATAGATCTAGATCAATCATCAAGAGACTTTCTCTCGTAGTGGATTTTCAGGAGTATCTGTCTCAGGGCGCGTGCTTCTGGAGACATTCCTGGGTGATGTGACCATGGACGCCAGCCTGCTGGGCTGGAAAGCAGTCTGTGACTTATTTAAGGCATGGAAGTGTCTGCTTTCCTCTTTAACATCTTGAAGTTGAAGGAGATTCACAATGTTCTGAGGGCTTGCCTCAGTCCTGTATTCCAGTCGGACAAGGTCACCTCAGTGGCTTACATCAGTGGCCGTGCTGTCTAAGGCACTGGATTAAACCTCCAGTCTCCTTGGAGGTGTGGGTTCGGATCCCACCACTCCAGAATCCAGTTAACCTATGCAGTGCATGGACATTATTTAATCCAGAGGTACTCAGAGTTCCTTAGTCGTGTAGAAGGTGACTTGGATTGTCTGTGGGCGGAAGCTCACAATTGCTGTTTGTCATCCACTTTCCAGGGGTGGACAACTGGGAATCAGATTTCTGAACAGACAGATATTTCATCTGGGGAGTGGGACTCTCCATCCGGAGGTGTTCTCTGGGTAAACCCTCAAATGGGGGGTTTCTGGAATTGACTTTTGAGGGCGTTTCGGCAGAACGCCAAGCTTCCAAGGTATGGTTCAAGGTCTAGGGATCGCAGACCGTTCTGATAGACGTTTTGGTGGCTTTTCTTGGAATTTTATTCTGGCATCCCTGTTTCCTCCGTTTGCTTCCTTCCACGAGTCATTGCTTGTGTCAAACAGGAGAGAGCATCAGTAATTCTGATAGCTCCTGTATGGCTTTGCAGGATTTGGTATGCAGACCTAGTGGAGATATTGTCTCTCCCACCTTGGAGATTGCCTCTGAGGAAGGACCTTCTAATTCAGGGTCTTTTCTTTCACCCAAATCATTTCTCGGAAGCTGACTGCTTGGAGATTGGACGCTTAGTTCGGTTTAAGCGTGAGTTTTTTGAGTCGGTCATTGAGACCATGTTCTGGCTTATAGCCTGTTACTTGAAACTTTTACCATAAGATATGGGTCATGATTTTTAGGATTTTGCCCTTTCCACTGGAAGGTCTGGAGTTTTGTTAGTCAGCTCTCTGAAGAGTCAGAATTCTGCATTATCTTTTCTTGCCGCATAAGCGTCTGGCGGACGTGCCAGATGTGCAATTTTTCTCAGGCCTTGGTCAGAATCAGGCCTGTGTTTAAGTCTGTTGCTCTTCCTGGGAGCCTTAACTTTTGTTCTTAAAGTTTTGCAGCAAGCTCCGTTTGAGCCATTGCATTCCATAGATATTAAGTTATCTTGGAAGGTTTTGTTTCTTATTGTATCTCTTCTGCTCGGAGAGTGTCGGAACTCTCAGCTTTGCAGTGTGATTCGCCTTATCTTCTCTTTCTCTTTCTTCGTACTAAGTTAGGTTTCTTCCTAAAGTGGTTTTGGACAGAAATTTTAATCAGGTTGTTCCTTCTCTTTGTCGTAGTTCTTCTTTTCTGAAGAACGTTTGTTGCACAACTTGGAGGTTGCGCGTGCTTCTGCTACTTCTCTTTCTCTCTGGTTGAGAAGTATAATTGGATTTGCTTATCAGACTGCTGGGCCGCAGTCTTCTGAGAGAATTACTGCTCATTCCACTAGGGCTGTCTCTTCTTCTTGGGTTTTCAAAAATGAAGCTTCTGTGGAACGGATTTGCAAGGCTGCAACTTGGTCTTCTCTGCATACCCTGTCCAAATTTTACAAATTGGATACTTTTTCCTCGGCTGGGGTTCTTTTGGGAGTAAGGTTCTTCAAGCAGTGGTGCCTTCTGTTTAGGTTAGCTATCTTGTCCCTCCCTAATCATCGGTGTCCTCTAGCTTGGGTATTGGTTCCCAACAGTAATTGATGACTCTGTGGACTCACCGTATCTTAGGAAAGAAATCAAAATTTATGGCCCGTCCTTTATTTTAAGACAGTTATTTTTAACTTTAACCTCAGGCACCTCTACACCTTATGTTTCCTTTTTCCTTTTCTCCATTTTCCTTCGGTCGAATAACTGGGGAATGTGGGAAGGGAAGTGACATTTAATAGCTTTGCTGTGGTGCTCTTTGCCTCCTGCTGGCAAGGAGTCATATTCCCAACAGTAATTGATGATTCTTTGGACTCGCCGTATCCGGGGGAAAAAAGAAATTTATCAGCTAAGCATAAATTTTGTTTTACAGTAAATACATATTTTAAACCTTTATTAATAATGAATATTGCATAAATGTTTTTTCATGTTTTCATCTACTTGACTGCAAAGAGCTCCAATGCACTTATATATGTCCTATGTGTGTTCGTATTTATGTGTGTATATGTCTGTAAATACATATTTACACACACACACACACACACATATATATATATATATATATATATATATATATATATATATATACCTGTGTGTGTGTGTGTGTGTGTGTGTGTGTATATATGTGTGTACATACACATATACACACACATACATACAATATGCATCTTTAGACATGTATGTATGTCCGTTTATTATTTTTGTCTGCAATATTTTTGATATTTTAAAATACTTTTTATTACAGTGTTATTATGATTGAAAGTGTACTTTGTAATGTATTTTTGATGTTTTATGCAACTTTTTAGTTTTGTGAAACAGTTAACCAGAGCTCTGAAGTTGCGGAAATCATTCAAGCGATCATGTGTACTTTCAAATTGTAATATGTGCTGTAAGCCCGACGAGTGCACCCCCCTTGATACACCCCTTATCGCTTGCGCACAAATGTTTCCGCTTCACTCGTAATCTGGCCCTTAATGTTTTAAAGCATTTTAACTGCCTCCTTGTTAGCATTATCTGCTGTTCTTAAAAGGACACTCAAGTCAAAATTAAACTTGCTTTATTCAGATAGAGCATGACATTTTAAACAACTTTCCAATTTACTTCCATTAACAAAATGTGCACAGTCTTTTTATAATTACACTTTTTGAGTCACCAGCTCCTACTGAGCATGTTCAAGAACTGACAGAATATACGTATATGCAATTGTGATTGGCTGATGGCTGTCACATGACACGGGGAGTGGAAATAGACATAACTGAAATTTGTGAGAAAAAAAAAATCTACTACTCATTTGAAGTTTCATGCTATAGAGCCGAATTATCAAGGGCCAAACAGCCCCTGATGCCCCTGTTTCCGTGCAAGCCTTTAGGCTTGCCAGAAACAGTAGTTAAGAAGCAGTGGTCTTAAGACCGCTGCTCCTTTTAACTGGTTCGCCTGCTCCGAGCGGTGGACAGCAATCAACCCGATTTGAATACTATCAGGTTGATTGACACCCCCTGCTAGCGGCTGATTGGCCGTGAATCTGCAGGGGGCGGCATTGCACAAGCAGTTCACAAGATTTGCTTGTGCAATGATATGCTCAGCGGATCATGACGGACAGACCGATGATAAATCGGCCCCTAATTGCTATATTCATTGTCTTTTTGTCATGCATTTGTTGATTATGCAAATCTAGTATATTGACTGCTCCTTTAATGAGAAAAAAAAGGGAGTACAATGCCCCTTTAATTGTTTAAATGGATCTGACTTGCATATAATAGTCTAAAAGTATCTGAGCCTCTTTCTCTTCTAGATGGATGGTCCTGGATTGGCAGTTTCAGCTTCATGTGGGGACATTGAAGACTCAAAAGAGAACTTGGATACACCCTTCTCCAGGTGTGGACACATACATTTTTTTTTTTCTTTCTTTGGGTCAATGTTTGTATGTACCTTTTTATTGTTCCCATTTATTTAATGTGCGCTTATTTGCAGCTAGTTTTTGTTCCTTTACAGGGACATGGTAGACTGAAGTGTATTGGTTTTGTATGTGTGTATGTATATGTGTGTATGCATGTGTGTGTATGTATATGTGTGTGTGTGTGGTATATGTATGTATGTATATATATGTATGTATATGTGTGTATATATATATATATATATATATATATATATATATATATATATATATATATATATATATTAATTAATATTATTTTAGGTACACCTTGCTAGTTCCCGGGTTTGACCTCCTTTTACCTTCAGAACTGCCTTAATTCTTCATGGCATAGATTCAACAAGGTGTTGGAAACATTCCTCAAACATATATATTGACATGTTAGCCTCACACAGGTGCTGCAGATTTGTTGGCTGCACATCCATTATGCAAATCTCCCGTTCCACCACATCCCAAATGTGCTCTATTGGTTTGAGATCTGGTGACTGTGGAGGCCATTGGAGTACAGTGAACTCCATTGTCATGTTCAAGAAACCAGTTGGAGATGATTTGAACTTTGTGCATTATCCTGCTGGAAGTAGCCATCAGAAGATGGGTACACTGTAGCCATAAAGGGATGGACATGGTCAGCAACAATACTCGGGTAGGCCGTGGCGTTTAAAAGATATTTCTCTTGTAAGGTGTATCCAGTCCACGGATCATCCATTACTTGTGGGATATTCTCATTCCCAACAGGAAGTTACAAGAGGACACCCACAGCAGAGCTGTAATATAGCTCCTCCCCTAACTGTCATACCCAGTCATTCTCTTGCAACTCTCAACAAGCTAGGATGTTGTAGGAGAGAGTGGTTAAATAGAATAAAAACACTAGAAAATGCTGCTGATACCGGATTAATGTAAGTTAAGCCTGAATACAGTGATTTAATAACGACTGGTATCATGCTTACTCCCAGGGGTAATACCCTTATGATATTGCAATATAAACGTTTGCTGGCATGTTTAATCGTTTTTATATATGCATTGGTGATAAAACTTTATTGGGGCCTAGTTTTTTCCACATGGCTGGCTTAAATTTTGACTAGAAACAGTTTTACTGAGGCTTTCCACTGTTATAGTATAAAAGTTACAGTTGGTGCAGTTAAAATTACAAACTGTGACATCCAGCTTCCCTCAGGAGTCCCCTGTATGCTATAGGACATCTCTAAAGGGCTCAAAGGCTTTCCAAAGTCGTTTATTGGGGAAGGTAGGACCACAGCTTGTTGTGGCAGTTGGTTGTGACTGTTAAAAACAAAAACAAAAAAAAACAAAAAACGTCTATTTAGTTTTTTTTTATCTGTTTTTTGAACTAAGGGGTTAATGATCCATTTGCAAGTGGATGCAATGCTCTGCTAGCCTATTACATACACTGTAAAAATTTCGTTTGATTTACTGCATTTTTTCACTGTTTTTCAAATTCTGACAAAATTTGTTTCTCTTAAAGGCACAGTACCGTTTTTTATATTTGCTTGTTAACTTGATTTAAAGTGTTTTTCAAGCTTGCTAGTCTCATTGCTAGTCTGTCTAAACATGTCTGACATAGAAGAAACTCCTTGTTCATTATGTTTAAAAGCCATGGTGGAACCCCCTCTTAGAATGTGTACCAAATGTACTGATTTCATTTTATGCAATAAAGATCATATTCTGTTTTTAAAAAAATTATCACCAGAGGAATCTGACGAGGGGAAAGTTATGCCGACTAACTCTCCCCACGTGTCAGACCCTTTGACTCCCGCCCAAGGGACTCACGCTCAAATGGCGCCAAGTACATCTAGGGAGCCCATAGCGTTTACTTTACAAGACATGGCGGCAGTCATGGATAATACACTCTCAGCGGTATTAGCCAGACTACCTGAACTTAGAGGTTAGCGAGATAGGTCTGGGGTGAGACAAAATGCAGAGCATACTGACGCTTTAAGAACCATGTCTGATACTGCCTCACAATATGCAGAAGCTGAGGAAGGAGAGCTTCAGTCAGTGGGTGATGTTAATGACTCAGGAAAAATACCTGATTCTAATATTTCTACATTTAAATTTAAGCTTGAACACCTCCGCGTGTTACTTAGGGAGGTTTTAGCTGCTCTGAATGACTGTGATACCATTGCAGTGCCAGAGAAATTTTGTAGACTGGATAAATGCTTTGCAGTGCCGGTGTGTACTGATGTTTTTCCAATACCTAAAAGGTTTACAGAAATTATTAATAAGGAATGGGATAGACCAGGTGTGCCGTTCTCTTCCCCTCCTATTTTTAGAAAAATGTTTTCCAATAGACGCCACCACACGGGACTTATGGCAGACAGTCCCTAAGGTGGAGGGAGCAGTTTCTACTCTAGCAAAGCGTACTACTATCCCTGTCGAGGACAGTTGTGCTTTTTTAGAGCCAATGGATAAAAAATTAGGTAACCTTAAGAAAATATTTATTCAACAAGGTTTTATCCTACAGCCCATTGCATGCATTGCCCCTGTCACTGCTGCTGCGGCGTACTGGTTTGAGTCTCTGGAAGAGGCTTTACAGGTAGAGACTCCATTGGATGACATACTTGGCAAACTTAGAGCACTTAAGCTAGCCAATTATTTTATTTCTGATGCCATTGTTCATTTGAATAAACTAACGGCTAAGAATTCTGGTTTTGCTATACAGGTGCGCAGAGCGCTATGGCTTAAATCATGGTCAGCTGATGTGACTTTAAAATATAAGCTACTTAACATTCCCTTCAAGGGGCAGACCCTATTCGGGCCTGGTTTGAAGGAGATTATTGCTGATATCACGGGAGGAAAAGGTTGTGCCCTTTTTCAGGACAGGTCCAAATCTAGGGCCAAACAGTCTAATTTTCGTGCCTTTCGAAACTTCAAGGCAGGTGCGGCATCAACTTCCTCTAATAATAAACAAGAGGGAACTTTTGCTCAATCCAAGACGGTCTGGAGACCAAACCAGACCTGGAAAAAAGGTAAGCAGGTCAAAAAGCCTGCTGCTGCCTCTAAGACAGCATGAAGGAACGACCCCCTATCCGGTAACGGATCTAGTAGGGGGCAGACTTTCACTCTTCGCCCAGGCATGGGCAAGAGATGTTCTGGATCCCTGGGCGTTGGAAATTATATCCCAGGGATATCTTCTGGACTTCAAAGCTTCCCCCCCAAAAGGGAGATTTCACCTTTCACAATTATCTGCAAACCAGATAAAGAGTGAGGCATTCTTACACTGTGTACGAGACCTCCTAGTTATGGGAGTGATCCATCCAGTTCCAAAGGAGGAACAGGAACAGGGTTTTTACTCAAATCTGTTTGTGGTTCCCAAAAAAGAGGGAACCTTCAGACCGATTTTGGATCTAAAGATCTTAAACAAATTCCTCAAAGTTCCGTCATTCAAGATGGAAACTATTCGTACCATCCTACCACTGATCCAGGAGGGTCAATATATGACTACAGTGGATCTAAAGGATGCTTATCTTCACATTCCGATACACAAAGATCATCATCGGTTTCTCAGGTTTGCCTTTCAAGACAGGCATTACCAGTTGTAGCTCTTCCCTTTGGATTAGCTACAGCCCCAAGAATCTTTACAAAGGTTCTAGGGTCGCTTTTGGCGGTCCTAAGGCCGCAGGGCATAGCAGTAGCCCCTTATTTAGACGACATCCTGATACAGGCGTCAAACTTCCAAATTGCCAAGTCTCATACGGACGTAGTACTGGCATTTCTGAGGTCGCATGGGTGGAAAGTGAACGAGGAAAAGTGTTCTCTATCCCCACTCACAAGAGTTTCCTTTCTACGGACTCTGATAGATTCTGTAGAAATGAAAATTTACCTTGACGGAGTCCAGGTTATCAAAGCTTCTAAATTCCTGTCGGGTTCTTGATTCCATTCCGCGCCCTTTGGTGGCTCAGTGTATGGAAGTAATCGGCTTAATGGTAGTGGCAATGGACATAGTGCCGTTTGCACGCTTACATCTCAGTGGAGCGGGGATTACACAGATTTGGCCCCTCAACTGAATCTGGACCAAGAGACCAGGGATCCTCTTCCCTGGTGGCTATCTCGGGTCCATCTGTCCAAAGGTATGACCTTCGCAGGCCAGATTGGACTATTGTAACAACAAATGCCAGCCTTCTAGGTTGGGGTGCAGTCTGGAACTCCCTGAAGGCTCAGGGATCGTGGACTCAGGAGGAGTCTCTCCTTCCAATAAATATTCTGGAACTAAGAGCGATATTCAAGGCTCTTCAGGTTTGGCCTCAGTTAGCAACTCTGAGGTACATCAGATTTCAGTCGGTCAACATCACGACTGTAGCTTACATCCACCATCGAGGGGGAACAAGAAGTTCCCTAGAGATGTTAGAAGTTTCAAAAATAATTCACTGGGCAGACATTCACTCTTGCCACCTATCAGCTATCCATATCCCAGGTGTAGAGCACTGGGAGGCAGATTTTCTAAGTCATCAGACTTTTCATCCGGGAGAGTGGGAACTCCATCCGGAGTTATTTGCACAACTGATTCTCCGTTGGGGCAAACCAGAACTGGATCTCATGGCGTCTCGCCAGAACGCCAAGCTTCCGTGTTACGGATCCAGGTCCAGGGATCCCAAGGCGACACTGATAGATACTCTAGCAGCGCCCTGGTCTTTCAACCTGGCTTATGTGTTTCCACCGTTTCCTCTGCTCCCTCGACTGATTGCCAAGATCAAGCAGGAGAGAACATCGGTGATTCTGATAGCACCTGCGTGGCCACGCAGGACCTGGTATGCAGATCTAGTGGACATGTCATCCTTTCCACCATGGTCTCTGCCTCTGAGACAGGACCTTCTACTTCAGGGTCCTTTCAACCATCCAAATCTAATTTCTCTGAGGCTGACTGCCTGGAGATTGAATGCTTGATTTTATCAAAGCGTGGCTTCTCCGAGTCAGTTATTGATACCTTAATACAGACACGAAAGCCTGTCACCAGGAAAATTTACCATAAGGTATGGGGTAGATATCTTTATTGGTGTGAATCCAAGGGTTACTCATGGAGTAAGGTCAGGATTCCTAGGATTTTATCTTTTCTCCAAGAAGGTTTGGAAAAAGGATTGTCAGCTAGTTTCTTAAAGGGACAGATTTTTGCTCTGTCTATTCTTTTGCACTAGTGTCTGGCAGATGTTCCAGACGTTCAGGCATTTTGTCAGGCTTTAGTTTGAATCAAGCCTGTGTTTAAACCTGTTGCTCCACCATGGAGCTTAAACTTGGTTCTTAAGGTTCTTCAAGGAGTTCCGTTTGAACCTCTTCATTCCATAGATATCAAACTTTTATCTTGGAAAGTTCTTTGTTTTTGTTTTTTTTGGTAGCTATTTACTCGGCTCGTAGAGTCTCTGAGCTATCTGCCTTACAATGTGATTCTCCTTATCTGATTTTTCATACGGATAAGGTAGTCCTGCGTACCAAACCTGGGTTCTTACCTAAGGTGGTATCTAACAAGAATATCCATCAAGAGATTGTGGTTCCATCCTTGTGTTACACAATCTGGACGTGGTCTGTGCTTTAAAGTTTTACTTACAAGCTACTAAAGATTTTCGTCAAACATCTGCTTTGTTTGTTGTCTACTCTGGACAGAGGAGAGGTCAAAAGGCTTTGGCAACCTCTTTTTCTTTTTGGCTAAGAAGCGTAATTCGCTTAGCCTATGAGACTGCTGGAAGCAGCCTCCTGAAAGGATTACAACTCATTCCACTAGAGCTGTTGCTTCCACTTGGGCCTTTAAAAATGAGGCTTCTGTTGAACAGATTTGCAAGGCGGCGACGTGGTCTTCGCTTCATACTTTTTCAAAATTTTAAAAATTTTATACTTTTGCTTCTTCGGAGGCTATATTTGGGAGAAAAAGGTTTTACAGGCAGTGGTTCCTTCCATTTAATTTCCTGCCTTGTCCCTCCCTTCATCCGTGTACTTTAGCTTTGGTATTGGTATCCCACAAGTAATGGATGATCCGTGGACTGGATACACCTTACAAGAGAAAACACAATTTATGCTTACCTGATAAATTTATTTCTCTTGTGGTGTATCCAGTCCACGGCCCGCCCTGTCATTTTAAGGCAGGTAATTTTTAAATTTAAACTACAGTAACCACTACACCCTATGGTTCCTCCTTTCTCGGCTTGTTTTCAGTCGAATGACTGGCTATGACAGTTAGGGGAGGAGCTATATTACAGCTCTGCTGTGGGTGTCCTCTTGCAACTTCCTGTTGGGAATGAGAATATCCCACAAGTAATGGATGATCCGTGGACTGGATACACCACAAGAGAAATAAATTTATCAGGTAAGCATAAATTGTTTTTATTGGTACTAAGGGGCCCATAGTGTGCCAAGAAAATATCCCCCACACCATTACATCATCATCACCACCAGCCAGAACCATTTATACAAGGCAGGATGGATACATGCTTTCTGACCCTACCATCTGAATGTTGCAGCTGAAATCGAGACTCATCAGACCAGGCAACATTTTTCCAGTCTTCTATTTTCCAATTTTGGTGAGCCTGTGCAAATTGTAGCCTCAGTTTCCTATTCTTAGCTGATAGAAGTGGCACCCGGTGTGGTCTTTTGCGGCTGTAGCCCATCTGCTTCAAGGTTCGAAGTGTTGTGCATTCAGAGATGGTATTCTGCATACCTTGGTTGTAACAAGTGGTTATTTGAGTTACTGTTGCCTTTCTATCATGTCGAACCAGTCTGCCTATTCTCCTCTGGCATCAACAAGGCATTTCCGTCCACACAACTGCCGCTCACTGGATATTTTCTCTTTTTCTGACCATTCTCTATAAACCCTAGAGATGGTTGTGCATGAAAATCCCAGTAGATCATCAGTTTTTGAAATACTCAGACCAGCCCGACTGACACCAACAACCATGCCACGTTCAAAGTCACTTAAAGGGACAGTCTACACCAGAATTTTTATTGTTTTAAAAGATAGATAATCCCTTTATTACCCATTTCACAGTTTTGCATAACCAACACAGTTATAATAATATACTTTTAACCTCTGTGATTATCCTGTATCTAAGCCCCTGCAAACTGCCCCTTTTTTCAGTTCTTTTGACAGACTTGCAGTCTAGCCAATCAGTGCCTGCTCCCAGATTACTTCACATGCATGAGCACAGTGTTATCTATATGAAATATGTGAACTAACACCCTCTAGTGGTGAAAAACTGTTAAAATGCAATCTGAAAGAGGTGGGCTTCAAGGTTTAAGAAATTAGCATATGAACCTCCTAGGTTAAGCTTTCAACTAAGAATACCAAGAGAGCAAAGCAAAATTGGTGATAAAAGTAAATTAAAAAATAGTTTAAAATTACATTCTCTATCTGAATCATGAAAGTTTATTTTGGCCTAGACTGTCCCTTTAAATCCCCTTTCTTCGCCATTCTGATACTCGGTTTGAACTTCAGCAAGTAGTCTTCACCACGTCTAGATGCCTAAATGCATTGAGTTGGTGCCATGTGAATGGCTGATTAGTAATTTGTGTTACCAAGCAATTGAACAGGTGTACCTAATAAAGTGGCCGGTGAGTGTATATGATAATAATATTGGTAAGGCTACCAAATTGTTATATTCTAGAAAATTAACTTCAATTAAAGGGACACTGAACCCAAACATTTTCTTTCGTGATTCAGATAGAGCATGCAATTTTAAGCAACTTTCTAATTTACTCCTATTATCAAATTTTCTTCATTCTCTTGGTATGTTTATTTGAAAAGCAAGAATATAAGTTTAGATGCCGGCCCATTTTTGGTGAACAAACTGGGATGTCCTTGCTGATTGTACAGCACAAATAAACAAGTGCTGTCCATGGTACTGAACCAAAAAATTGCTGGCTCCTTAGCTTAGATGCCTTCTTTTTCAAATAAAGATAGCAAGAGAACGAAGAAATTGATAATAGGAGTAAATTAGAAAGTTGCTTAAAATTGCATGCTCTATCTGAATCATGAAAGAAAAAAATTGGGTTCAGGGTCCCTTTAACCCCTTAGTGACCAGAGCACTTTTCCATTTTCTGTCCGTTTGGGACCAAGGCTATTTTTACATTTCTGCGGTGTTTGTGTTTAGTTGAAATTTTCCTCTTACTCATTTACTGTACCCACACATATTATATACCGTTTTTCTCGCCATTAAATGGACTTTCTAAAAATACCATTATTTTCATCATATCGTATCATTTACTATAAAAAAAATTATAAAATATGAGGAAAAATGGAAAAAAACACACTTTTTCTAACTTTGAACCCCAAAATCTTACACATCTACAACCACCAAAAAACACCCATGCTAAATTGTTTCTAAATTTTGTCCTGAGTTTAGAAATACCCAATGTTTACATCTTCTTTGCTTTTTTTGTAACTTATAGGGCCATAAATACAAGTAGCACTTTGCTATTTTCAAACCATTTTTTTTCAAAATTAACGCTAGTTACATTAGAACACTAATATCTTTCAGGAATCCCTGAATATCCATTGACATGTATATATTTTTTTTAGAAGACATCCCAAATTATTGATCTAGGCCCATTTTGGTATATTTCATGCCACCATTTCACCGCCAAATGCGATCAAATACAAAAAATTGTTCACTTTTTCACAAATTTTTTCACAAACTTTCAGTTTCTCACTGAAATTATTTACAAACTGCTTGTGCAATTATGGCATAAATGGTTGTAAATTCTTCTCTGGGATCCCCTTTGTTCAGAAATAGCAGACATATATGGCTTTGGCATTGCTTTTTGGTAATTAGAAGGCCACTAAATGCCACTGCGCACCACACGTGTATTATGCCCAGCAGTGAAGGGGTTAATTAGGGAGCATGTAAGGAGCTTTTTGGGGTAATTTTAGCTTTAGTTTAGTGTAGTAGACAACCCCAAGTATTGATCTAGGCCCATTTTGGTATATTTCATGCCACCATTTCACCGCCAAATGCGATCAAATGAAAAAAACGTAAAATTTTTCACAATTTTAGGTTTCTCACTGAAATAATTTACAAACAGCTTGTGCAATTATGGCACAAATGGTTGTAAATGCTTCTCTGGGATCCCCTTTGTTCAGAAATAGCAGACATATATGACTTTGGCGTTGCTTTTTGGTAATTAGAATGCTGCTAAATGGCGCTGCGCATCACACG
This sequence comes from Bombina bombina, assembly GCF_027579735.1. Classification (NCBI taxonomy): domain Eukaryota; kingdom Metazoa; phylum Chordata; class Amphibia; order Anura; family Bombinatoridae; genus Bombina; species Bombina bombina. The sequence continues at coordinate 489,878,964 of NC_069504.1, forward strand.
TGTATTATGGCTAGCAGTGAAGGGGTTAATTAGGTAGCTTGTAGGGAGCTTGCAGGGTTAATTTTAGCTTTAGTGTAAAGATCAGCCTCCCACCTGAAACATCAGACCCCCTGATCCCTCCCAAACATCTCTCTTCCCTCCCCTACCCCACAAATGTCCCCGCCATCTTAAGTACTGGCAGAAACTCTGCCAGTACTAAAATAAAAGGTATATTTGGGCTTTTTTGTGCATTTTTTGTTAGCATATTTACATATGCTTCTGTGTAGGGATCCCCCTTAGCCCCCAACCTCACTGATCCCCCACCAAACAGCTCTCTAACCCTCCCCCTCTGACTTAATGTGCGCCATCTTGGGTACTGGCAGCTGTCTGCCAGTACCCAGTTTAGTGAAAAAAATGCTTTTTTTAAAAAAAAAAATGTCCATTTTCTGTAGTGTAGCTTCCCCCCCAAGACCAACCCCTCACCCCTTCCAGATCCCTTAGATGCTTAAAAAAAAAAAGTTTATTTCATTTTTTTTTAACTTTTCTTTAACTTTTTTCTGTAGTGTAGCGGTTCCCACCCGCTCCCGCCCCGTGCACGCGCCCGCCCGCAACCCCCCGTGCACGCCCGTGCGCGCCCCCGTCAGCTCCGCTTCCGATCCCGCCCCCCTCCACCTTACACATCTCACTGATGGCCGCCCACCCGCCTCCCAAGTCGGCTCCCACCCACCAACGATACCGGCCATCGATGTCCGGTGCAGAGAGGGCCACAGAGTGGCTCTCTCTGCATCGGATGGCCAGACAGTGTTATTGCAGGATGCCTCGATATCGAGGCATCGCTGCAATAACCGGAAAGCAGCTGGAAGCGAGCAGGATCGCTTCCAGCTGCTTTCCACACAGAGGACGTGCAGGGTACGTCCTTGGTCGTTAACTGACATCCTTTAGAGGACGTACCCTGCACGTCCTTGGGCGTTAAGGGGTAATATATATATATATATATATATATATATATATATATATATATATATATATTAATAAACTATGCTTTGTAATCTTATCAAGATAATACTTGTAGTTTTATTTACTTCTTTTTTATTATTTATTAGCATTTCTGCTAATCTTCCATTTATCTCCAACTAATTACTGTAAACTAATTGTTGAGCTTCCTGTATTTGTGGTGATACAGTGCTACTTGTAAATAAACATTTGATGGTTATTTTAAAAGTTTTTTATATATTTTTTTTTTTTATTGGTTTTGCTTGTTTTTTTAATTTATTTATTTTCCATCGTCCCAAATTTAATTACACCTTTTTGCCAATATTTCTCAAAAGGGTTTTCTTTTTCTCTTCTCTCCCACCATATTTCTTTGCAGATATATTGTATTCCCCATTCTAATTCTTACTCTTTCCAGCAACCTTCATTACCTTTCATGTATTCTGCATAACCAGCATTTGCCTTCTCTATTCTTCACACCGAGCTTCCATCTTTCCTCAAAAACAAATCTTTATAGTTGCTGCAAACAGTATTTAAGGTTTTTAGATTGATACATCATTTTACAAAGGTAAAAAAGATCATTTCTATGCAGGGTATTTTGTGCTGTAAAAGCATCTCTTGTTTAACTTTTGCAATGTAAGCTTGTTCTCCTCAGGACCTTTTTAATGGGTGCACCACCCATCTGATTTTACCGACAAAAATAAGCTAAAATGAGCTAATAGTTTTCCCCCAATGTTTATTGCTCAAAATAACTTAAAATACATTTGTGTTAAATTATGCAAATAATGTTTCTTTGGATAGCAGAACATGTTACTTTATTATGTATGCCACACAAAACACAGTTGAAGCTTGTTTAAAAAAAAAAATCTCCTAATATTTAAGGAAAATAGAAATACATTTACCAACGACCTTATAATTGTTAGGAAGCATTGTCATTCTATTGGATTAGTCCGTTGTTAATACCTTACATTTATATTGATGTAATATACATATATTTTTTCATGCTACTTTCTGATATTTTAATGATTGCATTGCATTAGTCTTCTGTTCTGTCAATGTGTACTTCTGGCCTCCAGTGCCTTGTCTGTTATTTCCTTGGTACGTATGCTGTTCTCCAGATGTAGAACCCCAGGCTTTCACATGCCATCAGGATATTTGGTCCATAGTTTGAGAAGCTAATAACTGTTTCTTTTAATAGGACCCCTGTCTCCGATTGTTCACAGACTCATGGGGGCACACAGCCACCTACTCCCCAGCAGGAGGACAGAGAGGAACATACACCACACCAAGAACAGCAGTTGGGAGACAGTGGGGAGCAGAGACAGGAAGGAGAGGTGAGGTAAAATGAAGACGAGCTGGGAAATATTTATGTACACAGGAAGAAAAATAGAGAGGAAAACCTAATTAGGGAACCTGTTTCTTCCTACATATTTCATGTTTAGAAAGAGGCATTGGGGTGGACAGAAACTAGTAATGAAATGTTTAAAGGTAACACAGATTAAAAGAGAAATGTGTGTAGCATAAAAAGATGTATCCGTCCATCCTAGATGATTTCCTAAAACACTTAATACAAATTTCCCTCTCCCATTTTCTAGCAACCAAGACGACGTGGAGGATGGACCAAAGGGCGCAAGAGGAAAAGAAGCCCCCGGGACGATAATGCTCCAAAAGCTCCCCTCACAGGTTATGTACGTTTCATGAATGAGAGACGGGAAACACTGAGAGTGGAGCGTCCAGATATTCCATTCTCAGAAATGACCAGGATTGTTGGCAGTGAGTGGAGCAAACTTCCTGCACAGGAAAAGCAGGTACTTGTTTTAGCACTAGTGAGATGCAGGAAACTACCACACAATTTTCTTTCATAGAAAGATGTATCAGATGTGTCATCCTTCATCTCTGCTGTTCAGCACTTAAAGGGACAGTCAACACCCGGCACAACAGGATTTCATATGTTTGTAACGCAAACGAAGATCCGCCTGCACCGTTTCCCTTCTCTATCACCTCTTTCCTTGTCCTAGTAATACTTTGTTTTTTTTATTGCTTCTTTTTGTATTATGCATCAGGAGGCTGTGCAGGATGTTACCTGTAGCTTTTTGATGCCCAGGTGGAACCTCCAGTACCTTTTTGTTCATGTATTGAAAGAACTTTAGCTTATAGAAATAGACTTTTTGCGCCATCATTAGCTAAGGCGGATGCTGTTCAGGAGTCTCCTGTTTCAGATGTGCCGCAGCTTTCTCCTTAAGCGTCCCAATCCTATTCATCTGCACATGCAGTGCCCTGCGTTTCCTCTCATGCTCTGTCTGTAGTTATTTTGCAAGATATTGCTGCCCAGGTATCTGAGGTGCTGTCTGCTTTTCCCATGCTGCAGGGAAAATGCAAAAGAAAATTTAAAGAAACAGTAAGTAAGGTTTCTGATCCTGAAGTGGCTAATCAAAGTATTTCCTCTCTGAAGTCTGAGGATGAAGATTCTTTGGGTGCATCTGAGGGTGATATTTCGGATTCAGGAAGTATAATTCCTTCTACTGATGCTGAAGTTGTGTGGAAGGCTTGCTCAACTAAGAATTGGTTTAAACATTTATTTCTCTTGTAAGGTGTATCCAGTCCATGGATCATCCATTACTTGTGGGATATTCTCATTCCCAACAGGAAGTTGCAAGAGGACACCCACAGCAGAGCTGTAATATAGCTCCTCCCCTAACTGTCATACCCAGTCATTCTCTTGCAACTCTCAACAAGCAAGGACGTTGTAGGAGAGAGTGGTTAAATATAGCTAGTTTATTTTCTTCAATCAAAAGTTTATTTTTAAATAGTACCGGAGTTGTGCTATTTTATCTCAGGCAGTAAATAGAAGAAGAATCTGCCTGAGGTTTCTATGATCTTAGCAGGTTGTAACTAAGATCCATTGCTATTCTCACATATGTCTGAGGGGATTACACAGATGAGGTAACTTCAGCGAGAGAATGGCGTGCAGTTTATTCTGCTATCAGGTATGTGCAGTTATAATTTTTTCTAGAGATGGAAAACACTAGAAAATGCTGCTGATACCGGATTAATGTAAGTTAAGCCTGAATACAGTGATTTAATAACGACTGGTATCATGCTTACTCCCAGGGGTAATACCCTTATGATATTTACAATATAAAACGTTTGCTGGCATGTTTAATCGTTTTTATATATGCTTTGGTGATAAAACTTTATTGGGGCCTAGTTTTTTCCACATGGCTGGCTTAAATTTTGACTAGAAACAATTTCCACTGTTGTAGTATAAAAGTTACAGTTGGTGCAGTTAAAATTACAAACTGTGACATCCAGCTTCCCTCAAAGGCCCTCTGAATGCTATAGGACATCTCTAAAGGGCCCAAACGCTTTCCAAAGTCGTTTATTGGGGAAGGTAGGGCCACAGCTTGCTGTGGCAGTTGGTTGTGACTGTTAAAAAACGTCTATTTCGTTTTTTTGATCCGTTTTTTGAACTAAGGGGTTAATCATCCATTTGCAAGTGGGTGCAATGCTCTGTTAGCCTATTATACACACTGTAAAAATTTCGTTTGATTTACTGCATTTTTTCACTGTTTTTCAAATTCTGACAAAATTTGTTTCTCTTAAAGGCACAGTACCGTTTTTTTATATTTGCTTGTTAACTTGATTTAAAGTGTTTTCCAAGCTTGCTAGTCTCATTGCTATTCTGTATAAACATGTCTGACATAGAAGAAACTCCTTGTTTATTATGTTTAAAAGCCATGGTGGAACCCCCTCTTAGAATGTGTACCAAATGTACTGATTTCATTTTATGCAATAAAGATCATTTTCTGTCTTTAAAAAATGTATCACCAGAGGAATCTGACAAGGGGGAAGTTTTGCCGACTAACTTTCCCCACATGTCAGACCCTTTGACTCCCGCTTAAGGGACTCACGCTCAAATGGCGCCAAGTACATCTAGGGCGCCCATAGCGTTTACTTTACAAGACATGGCGGCAGTCATGGATAATACACTCTCAGCGGTATTAGCCAGACTACCTGAACTTAGAGGTAAGCGAGATAGCTCTGGGGTGAGACAAAATGCAGAGCATACTGACGCTTTAAGAACCATGTCTGATACTGCCTCACAATATGCAGAAGCTGAGGAAAGAGAGCTTCAGTCAGTGGGTGATGTTAATGACTCGGGAAAGATACCTGATTCTAATATTTCTACATTTAAATTTAAGCTTGAACACCTCCGCGTGTTGCTTAGGGAGGTTTTAGCTGCTCTGAATGACTGTGATACCATTGCAGTGCCAGAGAAATTGTGTAGACTGGATAAATACTTTGCAGTGCCGGTGTGTACTGATGTTTTTCCAAATACCTAAAAGGTTTACAGAAATTATTAATAAGGAATGGCATAGACCAGGTGTGCCGTTCTCTTCCCCTCCTATTTTTAGAAAAATGTTTCCAATAGACGCCAACACATGGGACTTATGGCAGACAGTCCCTAAGGTGGAGGGAGCAGTTTCTACTCTAGCAAAGCGTACTACTATCCCTGTCGGACAGTTGTGCTTTTTTTTTTTTTATTTAAGATCCAATGGGTAAAAAATTAGAGGTTACCTTAAGAAAATATTTATTCAACAAGGTTTTATCCTACAGTCCCTTGCATGCATTGCCCCTATCACTGCTGCTGCGGCGTACTGGTTTGAGTCTCTGGAAGAGGCTTTACAGGTAGCGACTCCATTGGATGACATACTTGGCAAACTTAGAGCACTTAAGCTAGCCAATTCTTTTATTCTGATGCCATTGTTCATTTGACTAAACTAACGGCTAAGAATTCTGGTTTTGCTATACAGGCGCGCAGAGCGCTATGGCTTAGATCATGGTCAGCTGACGTGACTTCAAAATCTAAGCTACTTAACATTGCCTTCAAGGGGCAGACCCTATTCGGGCCTGGTTGAAGGAGATTATTGCTGATATCACTGGAGGAAAAGGTCATGCCCTTCCTCAGGACAGGTCCAAATCTAGGGCCAAACATTCTAATTTCCGTGCCTTTCAAAACTTCAAGGCAGGTGCGGCATCAACTTCCTCTAATAATAAACAAGAGGGAACTTTTGCTCAATCCAAGACGGTCTGGAGACCAAACCTGACATGGAAAAAAGGTAAGCAGGTAAAAAAGCCTGCTGCTGCCTCTAAGACAGCATGAAGAAACCGCCCCCTATCCGGGAACGGATCTAGTAGGGGGCAGACTTTCACTCTTTGCCCAGGCGTGGGCAAGAGATGTTCAGGATCCCTGGGCGTTGGAAATTATATCCCAGGGATATCTTCTGGACTTCAAAGCTTCCCCCCCAAAAGGGAGATTTCACCTTTCACAATTATCTGCACACCAGATAAAGAAAGAGGCATTCTTACACTGTGTACGAGTCCTCCTAGTTATGGGAGTGATCCATCCAGTTCCAAAGGAGGAACAGGGACAGGGTTTTTACTCAAATCTGTTTGTGGTTCCCAAAAAAGAGGGAACCTTCAGACTGATTTTGGATCTAAAGATCTTAAACAAATTCCTCAAAGTTCCGTCGTTGAAGATGGAAACTATTCGTACCATCCTACCACTGATCCAGGAGGGTCAATATATGACTACAGTGGATCTAAAGGATGCTTATCTTCACATTCCGATACACAAAGATCATCATCGGTTTCTCAGGTTTGCCTTTTAAGACAGGCATTACCAGTTGTAGCTCTTCCCTTGGGATTGGCTACAGCCCCAAGAATCTTTACAAAGGTTCTAGGGTCACTTATGGAGGTCCTAAGGCCGCGGGGCATAGCAGTAGCCCATTATTTAGACGACAACCTGATACAGGCGTCAAACTTCCAAATTGCCAAGTCTCATACGGACGTAGTACTGGCATTTCTGTGGTTGCATGGGTGGAAAGTGAACGAGGAAAAGAGTTCTCTATCCCCACTCACAAGAGTTTCCTTTCTAGGGACTCTGATAGATTCTGTAGAAATGAAAATTTACCTGACGGAGTCCAGGTTATCAAAGCTTCTAAATTCCTGCCGGGTTCTTCATTCCATTCTGCGCCCTTCGGTGGTTCAGTGTATGGAAGTAATCGGCTTAATGGTAGCGGCAATGGACATAGTGCCGTTTGCACGCTTACATCTCAGACCGCTGCAACTATGCATGCTCAGTCAGTGGAGCGGGGATTACACAGATTTGTCCCCTCAACTGAATCTGGACCAAGAGACCATGGATTCTCTTCTCTGGTAGCTATCTCGGGTCCATCTGTCCAAAGGTATGACCTTTCGCAGGCCAGATTGGACAATTGTTACGACAGATGCCAGCCTTCTAGGTTGGGGTGCACTCTGTTACTCCCTGAAGGCTCAGGGATCGTGGACTCAGGAGGAGTCTCTCCTTCCATTAAATATTCTGGAACTAAGAGCGATATTCAAGGCTATTCAGGCTTGGCCTCAGTTAGCAACTCTGAGGTACATCAGATTTCAGTCGGACAACATCACGACTGTAGCTTACATCAACCATCAAGGGGGGACGAGAAGTTCCCTAGAGATGTTAGAAGTTTAAAAAATAATTCGCTGGGCAGAGATTCACTCTTGCCACCTATCAGCTATCCATATCCCAGGTGTAGAGCACTGGGAGGCGGATTTTCTAAGTCGTCAGACTTTTCATCCGGGAGAGTGGGAACTCCATCCGGAGGCATTTGCACAACTGATTCATCGTTGGGGCAAACCAGAACTGGATCTCATGGCGTCTCGCCAGAACGCCAAGCTTCCGTGTTACGGATCCAGGTCCAGGGATCCCAAGGCGACACTGATAGATGCTCTAGCAGCGCCCTGGTCTTTCAACCTGGCTTATGTGTTTCCACCGTTTCCTCTGCTCCCTCGACTGATTGCCAAGATCAAGCAGGAGAGAGCATCGGTGATTCTGATAGCACCTGCGTGGCCACGCAGGACCTGGTATGCAGATCTAGTGGACATGTCATCCTTTCCACCATGGTCTCTGCCTCTGAAACAGGACCTTCTACTTCAGGGTCCTTTCAACCATCCAAATCTAATTTCTCTGAGGCTGACTGGAGATTGAACGCTTGATTTTATCAAAGCATGGCTTCTCCGAGTCAGTTATTGATACCTTAAGACAGGCACGAAAGCCTGTCACCAGGAAAATTTACCATAAGGTATGGCGTAGATATCTTTATTGGTGTGAATCCAAGGGTTACTCATGGAGTAAGGTCAGGATTGCTAGGATATTATCTTTTCTCCAAGAAGGTTTGGAAAAAGGATTGTCAGCTAGTTAAGCGTCTGGCAGATTTTCCAGACGTTCAGGCATTTTGTCAGGCTTTAGTTAGAATCAAGCCTGTGTTTAAACCTGTCGCTCCACCATGGAGCTTAAACTTGGTTCTTAAGGTTCTTCAAGGAGTTCCGTATGAACCTCTTCATTCCATAGATATCAAGCTTTTATCTTAGAAAGTTCTTTTTTTGGTAGCTATTTCCTCGGCTCGTAGAGTCTCTGAGCTATCTGCCTTACAATGTGATTCTCCTTATCTGATTTTTCATACGGATAAGGTAGTCCTGTGTACCAAACCTGGGTTCTTACCTAAGGTGGTATCTAACAAGAATATCAATCAAGAGATTGTTGTTCCATCCTTGTGTTACACAATTTGGACGTGGTCCGTGCTTTAAAGTTTTACTTACAAGCTACTAAAGATTTTCGTCAAACATCTGGTTTGTTTGTTGTCTACTCTGGACAGAGGAGAGGTCAAAATGCTTCGGCAACCTCTTTTTCTTTTTGACTAAGAAGCTTAATCCACTTAGCCTATGAGACTGCTGGACAGCAACCTCCTGAAAGGATTACAGCTCATTCCACTAGAGCTGTGGCTTCCACTTGGGCCTTTAAAAATGAGGCTTCTTTTGATCAGATTTGCAAGGCGACGACTTGGTCTTCGCTTCATATTTTTTAAAAATTTTACAAATTTGATACTTTTGCTTCTTCGGAGGCTATATTTGGGAGAAAGGTTTTACAGGCAGTGGTTCCTTCCATTTAATTTCCTGCCTTGTCCCTCCCTTCATCCGTGTACTTTAGCTTTGGTATTGGTATCCCACAAGTAATGGATGATCCGTGGACTGGATACACCTTACAAGAGAAAACACAATTTATGCTTACCTGATAAATTTATTTCTCTTGTGGTGTATCCAGTCCACGGCCCGCCCTGTCATTTTAAGGCAGGTCATTTTTAAATTTAAACTACAGTAACCACTGCACCCTATGGTTCCTCCTTTCTCGGCTTGTTTTCGGTCGAATGACTGGCTATGACAGTTAGGGGAGGAGCTATATTACAGCTCTGCTGTGGGTGTCCTCTTGCATCTTCCTGTTGGGAATGAGAATATCCCACAAGTAATGGATGATCCGTGGACTGGATACACCACAAGAGAAATAAATTTATCAGGTAAGCATAAATTGTGTTTTTTTCTGCACCTCTGATTACGCAAATGCTATTAAATGTACAGATTGGTTTGAACTTCATGTCTCCAAGGATGTTGCTGTTAAGGCACTGCCACAGCTTTCTCCTTTTATGTCCCAAGCCTATATGGCATCACATGCAGTGCCCTGTGGTTCCACTCAATCTCCTGGAGGAGTGTATTTGCTTACAGAAGTTGCAAGCTCAGGTATCTTCTGCGGTATCTGTGGCTTGGTCTGTTTTCCTTTACTTCAGGGAAAAGGCAAGAGGACATTTTAAGTCTCAGATAAGAGGGTTTCTGCTCCACATGCTGCTACGCAGGTTTGTCTTCTTCCAAGTTAGTGAGTAGGATTTGCCGGTAGTTTCTGAGGCTGAAATCTCAGATCTGGACAGTATAATTCCTTCATCTGTTATTGAAGTGGTATCCTTCAGTTGTTTGCTTCAAAGCATCTTATATTGTCAGGAGGTCTTGGCTGACTGGATGACACCGATCCCTATCGTTGTCTTTCCTTTGGATTTTTGTGAACTTTATTAGTTCTATATTTTTCTTTCCTCTCTGGAAGGGTTCTAGAAGTGCTGTGAGATGTTCGCAGGATTGATATAGAGAATCTGGGGATATTTCTCCCTGCCTCACGTCCTTTTTAGGATTTCCTGTTGCTATCTCTCTTGAAATGCAGTGTCTTTAGTAGAAGGGAGCTTTCTACTTTTAATCAGAGAACTTAGATCTAGAGATAATCTAGTTTTCTTTCTGACATAGGTAAGAAGCTGGAGGTTTAATTGTTCATTTAGAGCAATGTCTTGTCTTATTAGACTTGCTGTACTAGCCGCCGGGCATTGTGGCTGAAATCTATGGTCAGCTGAGAAGCCTACCTGTGGTTTAGTGGTACAGCCTAGGCTTTATAGTTCTGCAGTTGCAGATTCGATTCTTTCTGTTTCCTCCAAATACATTTTTCTAGAGTCTTCTTTTAAGGATGAGACTTTGTTTGGGTCATGCCTTTTCAAGACCAATCTAAGTCTTCCTCCCAGGGGCAGATTTCTCTTTCTATAGTATCTGCAATCCAAGTAGGATGAGAGGCATTCCTTGAACTGGATTCAAGGTCTTCTTCTCTGGGAGTGACAGTTCCAGTCCCAGTTTAGGAACGGGGTATAGATATTTACCTCATATATTTCAGATTCTGTCCTTCAAAATAGTATCCTTTCTCCTTTGGTTCAAGTGGGCCTGTTCATAACGAACTTAGACTTGAGAGATTTATTGTTTCCTTAATCAGAATCTTCTCTAGTTTTCTTAGTTTGCGCCATCCCAGTCAGACCTTTAGGTCTTGGGATATTGCAAGTGTGTTTTTCTGGACAAAATATAGTTCAGGTATCATCCTGACTTCGAGCTAACTCTCTTTTAAGAGATCTTGTCCAATCTTCTTTTCCGGGGATGGGAAATTAATCTTGAGAAGAGTTCCCTTGTTCTATCCACAAGGGTAATTTTTTTGGGACTACCACCACAATACCCTGAATACTCCCGATTTCATTTGATCTCTGAAGTTATGCAGGGTCAGGTCTGGTCAGTACCTGGATGGGAGACTGCCTGGGAACACCAGGTGCAGTATGCTTGGACCTTTATTTGATTCTTTATCTAGGAGATGTCTTTCAGAGGTCACAAAATCAAGGATTTATTCCTTTTCCCCACTCTGCAGTCTTCTTTCCGGCCAACAGTAAGTTTTAGTAGCCAGTGGATAGCTTAGACATCTTGCAACCAGGAGATTGGGAGTTTGGATTTTGCTGCAGTTGATATTTCTTCCCTTTTCTGTGACCCTGTTTATGGAGGGAATTGGTCTGATGGTATTCCATGGATATCATTCCTTTTGCTATTTTCCATGGCATGGAGAACTTTTGGATCGGTCTTAAAGGATAGATTTGGATCAGATGACAAGAGACTTTCTTCCGTAGTATTTTTTCAGGAGTATTTATCTCCGGGCGCGTGCTTCTGGAGATATTCCTGGGTGATGTGAACACGGATGTCAACCTGCTGGGTTGGTAAGCTGTCTGGGTCTTTAAGGATTATGGACTCGGAAGTGTCTGCTCTACTCTTTAAACATCTTGGCATTGAGAGCAATAAGCTATGCTCTGAAGACTTGACCTCAGTCGTCCCTAGCTTGGTTCCAGTCGGACAATATCACCTCAAGGGTTTATATCAACCATTAGGGAGGAACTACGGATTCCTTAGCCATGTATGAGGTGACGTGGATTGTTCAGTGGGAGGAAGCTCACATTTTCTGTCGGTCATCCACTTTCCAGGGGTGGACAATTAGGAGTCGGACTTCTAAACAGACTGATAATTCATCCCGGGGAGTTAGCATTTCCATCTGGAAGTGTTCTCTAGGTAGACCCTCACATGAGTTGGCTTTTGTGGGCGTTTTGAAGGTACAGTTTATGGTCATGTGATCCGCAGACAGTCCTGATGTTCTGACGTTTTTCTTGGATTTCAGTCTTGCATACCTTTTTTTTTTTTTTCTGTTTGTTCTCCTTCCACTAGTCATTACTCGTATTTTTAGATGAGAGCGGCACTGATTTTATTAGCCCCTGCGTGGCCTCGCAGGATCAGGTATGCAGATCTAGTGGAAATGTTGTCTCTCCACCTTGGAGACTACCTCTGAGGAAGGACTTCTGATTCTTGGTCTTTTCCTTCATCTAAATCTCTGAAGCTGACTGCTTGAAGTTTGGACGCTTAGTTTTGTCTAAGCATCTGGTGGACGTGCCAGATGTGCAATATTTTTGTCAGGCACTGGTCTACATCAGGCCTGTGTTTAAGTCGGTTGCTCCCCCTTAGGGTTTTGCCCTTGTTCTTAACGTTTTGCAGTAGGCTCTGTTTGAGCCTTTACTTTCCATAGATATTAAGTTATTTTGGAATGTTTTGTTTCTCATTGCTATCTTTCCTGCTTGGAGAGTCTCGGAGCTCTCAGTTTTGCAGTGTGATTCGCCTTATCTTATCTTTCATGCAGTTAAGGTGGTTATTCGTACTAGTTAGGTTTTCTTCCTAAGTAGTTTCGGATAGATATATTAATCAGAAAATTGTTGTTCCTTCTCTGTGTCTTTATCTTTCTTCTCATAAGGTACATTTGTTGCACAACTTTGATGTTGTGCATGCTTTTATTTTCTATCTACAGGCGACTAAGGATTGTCGCCAGTTTGCTGTTTGTTTCTCTGGGAAACATAAAGGTCAGAGAGCTTCAGCTACTTCTCTTTCTCTTTGGTTGAGTAGTATAATGTGTTTGGTTTATGAGACTGCTGGACAGCAGCCTCCTGAGAGAATTTCAGTTCATTTCACTAGGGCTGTCCCTTCTTCTTGGGCTTTCAAGAAGGAAGTTTCTGTAAAACGGATTTGCAAGGCTGCAACTTGGTCCTCTCTGCCTACTTTTTCCAAATTTGTTATTTTTGTCTCAGCTGAGGCTTCTTTTCCGAGAAAGGTTCTTCATGCAGTGGTGCCTTCTGTTTAGGTTACCTGTCTTGTCCCTCCCTAATCATATGTGTCTACTAGCTTGGGTATTGGTTCTCACTAGTAATTGATGATTCCGTGGACTCACCATATCTTAGGAAAGAAAACAAAATTTATGCTTACCTGATAAATTTATTTCCGGATATGGTGACTCCACGGCCCACCCTTTATTTTAAGACAGTTATTTTTAACTGAAACCTCAGGCACCTCTACACCTTTGTTTTATCTTCTTTTTTCCATTTTCCCTTTGGCTGAATGACTGGAGGTTATGGGTAAGGGAAGTGACATATATAACAGCTTTGCTGTGGTGCTCTTTGCCTCCTCCTGTGTGATATTCCCACTAGTAATTGATGATTCCGTGGACTCACCATATCCAGAAATAAATTTATCAGGTAAGCATAAATTATGTTTTTTCACTATGCCTTGAATCAGTCACACTTCACTACCCTTTTTCTGGCTCATAATCATTCTTCCATTTTTACATTGACCCCATGGGGGCAAATACTAACATGGTGTGTATGCTTTAAAGGGTCAGTAAACTCAGACAATGTAAAAGCTAACGCTAACGTCCTCTATATCCAAAAAAAAAAATTATAACATGTTTTATTAAATAATAAGTTTTGCAGCCTAATCGTTACTCTATGTCCGTTCTCCAACCCCTCCACGGCATCTCCAATGTGGGCGGTATAGACAGACTCTGTACTTCCCACATGCAAATAATGTGACGCACATTTATCCTCCCACTGAAGCTCGCTCACGCTCCTGTGTATACCATATTTTTTTTTTCAGATAATGCTACTGCGCATGCGTCTAGGTCACATAGCAAGTACATAGCACGACCGATATCAACACTATAGGATGAATGGTAATTCTTCAAATATAGTGAAAAATGCGGCGTACAGTGAATACACAAGTGGTAGAAGTTTGACTAGAAAATAGATAAGATAAAAACTGTTATTTCTTCTATAAGGTACGACGAGTCCACGGATTCATCCTTTACTTGTGGGATATTATCCTCCTGCTAACAGGAAGTGGCAAAGAGCACCACAGCAGAGCTGTCTATATAGCTCCTCCCTTAGCTCCACCCCCCAGTCATTCTCTTTGCCTACTCTAAGTACTAGGAAGAGTAAAGTGAAAGAGGTGATAAAATATTAGTTTTTAATTTCTTCTGACAAGAGTTTTTTGTTTTAAATGGTACCGGTGTGTACTATTTACTCTCAGGCAGCAGATGGATGAAGACTTCTGCCTGGAGGATGATGATCTTAGCATTTGTCACTAAGATCCAGTACAGTTCCCACAGAGGCGTGGAGTGCAGGAAACTTCAGTGTGAGGAACATTTTCATGCTATATAGCAGTGAGGTATGTTTAGTCATTTTTTCTGGAGAGACTGGGTATTTCAGAAAGGCTGACAGTATCCCCATGAGGGTAAGGGTAAGCAGTAATACCAAGAGCTATAGAATGGCATTACTAAGCTTGCAATAAGGGGCTAATTAAAAAATGGTTGATACTGAGTTTTTGAATGTTTGTGGGCAAACGTTTTGTAACTGGGAGTGCTTTTAACGTTTTTTGGGCAACTTTATTGAGGGTACTCTTGGCTTATTTTTTGGGTCTCAGAACCCACATGGCTAGTTTAAAACCGCTCTGGTGCGGTTCTTTGGGGCTGTAGAGACACTGAGTTAGATGGGCGGGGCCTATTTTCGTGCCTCAGATGCGCAGTTGTTTTCACTCAGCAAGCTCCAACTCCTGAGGGCCCTTGTGAATGTTTTGGGCCAAATGGAAGCTTTAACCCATATTTACTATTCCTGAGGGCAGGTAGGTGCCACAGCAGGGCTGTGGCGAGGTGCTGGGGGTGTTTTTTTTCCGGATTTAGGCCTTATTTTAATCTGGTTTGCACATTAAAGGGTTAAATGTTTTAATTTCTTGTGGGGCAAACTTAACTACACAAATTGAGTTTGCTATCAAAAATTTGGAAAGTTTGGTGTATTTTAAAGCAGTTTTGCAGAACGTGTATGCTTTTTTTCTCTTAAAGGCGCAGTACCGTTTTTTAAGATTGTTGTTTTTTCACTAAATAAAGTGTTTTTCAAGCTTGTTTGTAGTCATTACTAGCCTATTCAACATGTCTGACATTGAGGAAAGTCAATGTTACATATGTTTAGAAGCCATTGTGGAACCCCCACTTAGTATGTGTCCCTCATGCACTGAAAGGTCAATAAATTGCAAAGAACATATTTTAGCTACTAAAAGTATGTCGCAGGATGATTCTCAGTCAGAAGGGAATCGGGTTATGCCAACTAATTCTCCCCAAGTGTCACAACCATTAACGCCCGCACAAGCGACGCCAATTACTTCTAGTGCATCTAATTCTTTCACCCTGCAAGATATGGCCGCAGTTATGAATACTACCCTCACAGGGGTTTTATCGAAGCTGCCTGAGTTGCAGGGGAAGCGCAGTAGGTTTGGTGTGAGAACAAATGCTGAGCCCTCTGACGCTTTATTAGCCATATCCAATGTACCCTCACAATGTTCTGAGTTGGAGGTGAGGGATTTTCTGTCTGAGGGAGAGATTTCTGATTCAGGAAAGATGTTCCCTCAGACAGACTCAGATATGACGGCTTTTAAATTTAAACTAGAACGCCTCCGCTTGTTGCTCAGGGAGGTTTTAGTGACTCTGGATGATTGTAACCCTATTGTAGTTCCAGAGAAATTGTGTAAAATGGACAGATTTCTAGAGGTTCCTGCCTACACTGATGTTTTTCCGGTTCCTAAGAGGATTTCGGACATTGTTACTAAGGAGTGGGATAGACCAGGTATTCCGTTCTCTCCCCCTCCTACTTTTAAGAAAATGTTTCCCATATCAGACACCATGCGGAACTCGTGGCAGACGGTCCCTAAGGTGGAGGGAGCTATTTCTACCCTGGCTAAGCGTATAACTATACCTATTGAGGACAGTTGTGCTTTCAAAGATCCTATGGATAAAAAAATTAGAGGGTCTCCTTAAGAAAATATTTGTTCATCAGGGTTTTCTTCTCCAACCTATAGCGTGCATTGTTCCTGTAACTACTGCAGCTGCTTTTTGGTTCGAGGCTCTGGAGGAGGCTCTTCTGGTTGAGACCCCATTAGATGATATTCTGGATAGAATCAGGGCTCTCAAGCTAGCTAATTCTTTCATTACAGATGTCGCTTTTCAACTGGCTAAATTAGCGGCAAAGAATTCAGGTTTTGCCATTTTAGCGCGTAAAGCGTTATGGCTTAAGTCCTGGTCTGCTGATGTGTCATCAAAATCTAAGCTTTTAGCCATCCCTTTCAAAGGTAAGACCCTATTCGGGCCTGAACTGAAAGAGATAATTTCAGACATCACTGGAGGGAAAGGCCATGCCCTTCCTCAGGATTAGACAAATAAGATGAGGACCAAACAAAATAATTTTTGTTCCATTCGAAACTTCAAAGGTGGTCCCTCTACCTCTTCCCCTGCTGCAAAACCAGAGGGGAATTTTGCTCAATCCAAGTCAGTCTGGAGACCTAACCAAACTTGGAACAAAGGTAAACAGGCCAAGAAGCCCGCTGCTGCCACCAAGACAGCATGAAGGGGTAGCCCCCGATTCGGGACCGGATCTCGTAGGGGGGAGACTTTCTCTCTTTGCTCAGGCTTGGGCAAGAGACTTTCAAGACTCCTGGGCTTTAGAAATCGTAACCCAGGGGTATCTTCTAGATTTCAAAGATTCTCCTCCAAGGGGGAGATTCCATCTTTCTCAATTGTCTGCAAACCAGACAAAAAGAGAGGCGTTCTTACGCTGTGTAGAAGACCTATATACCATAGGAGTGATCCGTCCAGTTCCGAAAGCGGAACAGGGGCAGGGGTTTTACTCCAATCTGTTTGTGGTTCCCAAAAAAGAGGGAACCTTCAGACCAATTTTAGATCTCAAGATCCTAAACAAATTCTTTCAAGATGGAGACCATTCAGACTATTTTACCAATGATCCA